>NW_028278149.1:300000-493408 GCF_059751315.1 Micrasema longulum | reverse complement strand
TAACGTTGCCGTTCATTTTTGCCATATATACTTGTTTTACCATTCTCTCAATCTAAAAATATGTCATCTTATTTATCACTGTATCATAATTATCTCGTGATATTATTTAGTAATTTAACTTTTTTAATTTTTTATTTTATTGCTCAAAAAACTTTAATTTTTTAAGAACTAATGTTGTATTAATTTTTATATTATTATTATCTAGTTATTCTCAACTTTACTGTGTTATATTTATATTTAGTACATAAGATTTTCTCATGGTTATTGCTTTCTTTATTTAGAAATGTTATGTTTCTTTTTAAATTTTTGTATTATATGTTTACTAAATTGTTTAATTTTAATTATTCTATTATTTCATACTATGTACTACATGATTATTGTGCACTGCTGTGATTATTTCTGCAAATTATTATTTTTTTGTAAAAGGTTCTTTGAACCGTTGATGTATAAATAAATAAATAAATATGTGAAGCAGTGCATCATCCGCTATGTTTATGTTGCTTGCAGACCTGACGGTTGGGCCTGGCTGCTGGTTGCTGGTTGCATACTGCGAACCAGTTAGTTTAGAAAACAATTCAACATGACATTGGCAAAAGCATACAATTTATTATTCAATATTTTTTTTTTTTTTTTTTTATTATTTTTTTCATTAAAATATAGTATTAAAATAAAAAAAAATCTCACCTGTTCCTGGTAGTGGTCGGATCTCACGTCCAGGGTCTGCTGATTATCCCCCCGGTGGAGGCAGATATGGGCGACCTTGATAACGTGTTCCAGCTTCCGGGGCTGCTCCTCCATCTGCGGAAAATTACATTATTTATTATTACTATGTCGGCCTCGTGGTGTAATGGTCAGCGCGTTAGCCTACCATGCAAGAGGTCTCGGGTTCGATTCCCGACACGGTTGATATGAAATATTTATTTAAACAGGTGTTTTCACACTAGAATATTTCATAGTCCCTGGACTGGTACCTGAAGCGTAAGACTGATCATCTTGCCTTCATGTAACAAAAATGATCAAGATACGCTACGATTGGTGTACCAATCCAGTGCCCTATGCACCATTAGTGCGGAAAGAGAATGATGATGATTATTACTACTGATTCTCTAAGCTCTGCTGGACACTATTTAAATCTAAATTTCTTACAACAGAGAGTTTAAGAAGAGAATATGGAAGTCTAGGCATTTACAGGGCTTATGACTTGACATGTGTAAAGTGGAACAGACCTCGTATCTATCAAACTTGTAAAAAAATCTGTGTTATACCTATCTCAATTTAAATCATTTGAGTTATCGTCATTTATTCAGCTCATTTAAAAAAAAAAAATAGTGTTGGCTTAGTCAGAATGCAAGTTTAACAAATATTACAATATTTTGGAGTGTGTCCAAACGTTTGTAGACAAAATACTGGATTTTACCCCCTCGGGAGTCATGAAGGTTAATAAATTACAACGGGGATGGAGAACATTTTAGAGAAGGAAGTATGAAAGTCAAGGCATTTACAGGGTTTATGATCTGTCATTGGCTGGTTTAAGTAGCCACTTTATGAACTGTGTAACATTTACCATTTTGCCTATGTTTGAACATACATATTTCTTCAACTCAAATTGTTTTCAGGCGTTGCTGAGTATGTAAAATAATTCAATCAGATGAATCTATTTACAACAATAAAGGCTTCAGCTCTTTAACTTCACTAAAATCAACAGATGGTTGAATTGAAGAAATATGGATGTCCCAAAATGGTGAATATTACAGAGCGTAAAGTGGCCACTTGAACCAGCCAATGACAGGTCATAAGCCCTGTAAATGCCTAGACCTCCGCCTAGCCTAGATTTCTTTCTCTAAAATGCTATCCATCCCTGTAGCTCAATCACAAATAACTATCGACGTGCCAATAAGAGAACAATTTCTCACCATGGTTGTTTATCGTATTCGCGATCACAATGGAACATCCGCGAACACCTAATATTGAATGTCAAAATATTTACGTTTCGCGACATATAATCCTGCTGCGCAATCACATATTTGAATTTCACCGGTGTAAATTTGGAAAATATTCCAAAACTGCTATTTTTATTTATTTATTCATTATTCATCAGGCTATTTATTACATTTAACCAGTGGTTGACAAGCCAAATGTCAAGAAAAGGAGTCACCATAGTAATTGTTTTTTTGTTTTGTTTTTGTATAAGATAGTCCTTACTATTTTGCAAATGCAATATATTGTATGATTCGTTAAAGTAAATGCCGTTTTTTTGCCAATGAACTGTATTTATTTACGAGGAAAACAAAAAACAAACCGACACGAGCGTTGACTTAGAGATTACATATGACGGCGATAACTTAAGCATGTTCATTACTGTTCATTGTGATCGCGCAAATTCTTAGCATGTCGATAGTTATTTGTGATTGAGCTACTGTTGTTATTTGTTAGCAAGAATTGTAAAGCGCCCCGAGGAGAAATTTCCAAAAATGGCGGTGTACAAATTAGCCAAATATGATTATAAACGGACTCACCTTTGCAGCAAGAAAGAGCGAGGCAGCGGCCATGGCATTCCGGTGGAATTGCGTGAAGGAGTGGAATGCGTAGAAGCGGTGCATGTACACAATGGCCGTGTTGATACATAGCTGCGATCTGGAGACACGTGCGTTAAGGAAATCATATTGGATGATTTTAAATGGGAATGTCACATTTTTTTATATAAGAAGGTAAACATGAGCAGAAAATATAAAAGGAAAAATGTTAGAGAAATTATATAAATTTAAAAAGTAATACAAACATTATTAAAAACTAAAAAAAAGCATACGTATTTTTAACAATATTTTGAGTTCGTCCAAATTTTTGTAGACAAGGACTGGATTCAACTCCCTGGGGAGCTGTTTATATTAACATATTACAACAGAGATGAAGAACATTTAAGCGAAGGTATTATAGAAGTCTAGGCATCTACAGGGCTTATGACCTGTCAATGGCTGGTTTAAGTGGCCACTTTACACACTGAGTAACATTCACCATTCTGCCTATATTTGAACATCTATATTCCTTCAATTCTTTCATCTGTTGATGTTTGTGAAGTTAAAGAGCTGAAACCTTTATTTATGCGGGTGAGATTCATCTAATTGAAATAGGCAACGCCTAGAATGGAGGTGAAATAATTCAATTAGATGAATCAAACCCGCATAAATAAAGGTTTCAGCTCTTTAACTTCACAAACATCAACAGATGAAAGAATTGAGGGAATATAGATGTTCAAATATAGGCAGAATGGTGAATGTTACACAGTGTGTAAAGTGGCCACTTAAATCAGTCATTGACAGGTCATAAGCCCTGTAGATGCCTAGACTTCTATAATACCTTCTCTTAAATGTTCTTAATCTCTGTTGTAATATGTTAATACGTATTTTTAACACAAAATTTAAATAGATGACTGTTTTGAAGCCTTGTCACATATGAGCCATTTAATTATTTTTTGTCACAACATTTTCTTTTAAGATCTGCTTACGGAATCTTATTGAAAATTTTAGAAATTGTATAATGAAGTGTTCTTTGGCCATACTTATTTACAAACCTCGGTACTGACAAGCCGTCACGTTGTGCTAGCCTCGTATTATGTGGATGTATATACCTTTTCTGGTACTTACTATCAAATCAATATCTAGTAACAAATTTCAGCCATAGAACAGCATTTACGGACAGGCACCCTTGCTTTTTAAAAAGTTCGGTACCTCTTCCTTATCAATTCTAGCTGATCTGTTAATTCATTTAAGAGCCGAGTTTTGTAAAAATTGATTTTTTTTTATGTCGGTTTTACAAGAAAGGCCCCGACTGGTAATACCATACCTAATAAATGATTCCGCTAACGATTGATAAATGAGTCTAACTGTTTTTATTGGAACAAAATATTTTGTTCTAAACATACTGCCTATAACTGACTTTAATCTTTTACATAAACATAAAAAAAAATCCAATTCAATTATCAACTTGATAAAAAAAAAAGCCTTCTCATACAATACGGACCGAAATGGACACCAATCCGTTGGAACAATAGGCATCATCCCTCCAGAATCAGCTACCAGGAATTATCCAGCAGCCAGTAGGCCACATGGTAGGGGTATCTATCTACTGTTCGTAGTATCTAGAGTTGATTATTGTAATGGTATCTACACAGGTCTACCAATGACTAAAATGACTCACCTACAATCCATATTGCACGACGCTGCGAGACTTATTTTTGGAATCTCTAAGTTCAGTCATATCACTCCACTACTTTGGGAATCACACTAGCTACGTTTTCCACAGAGAATGGAATACAAACTCTAATGGCTCATGTATAAATCACTGCACAACTCTGCTCCAGAATATCTAAGGGAACTCTGCATTCCAGGTGAACTAGCTGACGGACGTCTTACGCTGAGATCAGCTACATCTACGTCGAAAGGAAAAGTTATTATACCTCTACGCAAACAGCGCACTAAATTCGGCGAACGCGCATTTGTGGTCGCAGGCCCTACAGCATAGAATGCTCTCCCAGCAGAGGTGCGAGGCTGTAAGAGTGAAGTGATGTTTCGGAAAAAACTCAAAACCCACTTGTTCTCTAAATGACAAAGTACATGGTTTTTTTTAAATTACAATTTAAAAAAGTTAAAATTAAATTTATTTCTTTATATAATCACTTTGTTAAGCACCCTTGAGGTATTATATTATGAAAATGACGCTGTATAAGTTATCCATAATAATAATCTACAAAAGCTACTCTTCGGAAATCTATCTCTATTTTGTTGCTATTTTGATTAATTTATTTAGTTTTTTTTATTGCTTACTTCTTGGCATGAACACTCGACAAATTTACTACTATGCTGTATGTTTACGTTTATTTATTGATATCATTTTAAGCTGCTAGAATTCCACTCGTCCATGCGCTTTGTAGCTGCAAGGCGATTGGTAGCTTCCATATGTAAATGTTATCAACTATAAAATACCTAAATCTTGTCAATTCCAACCGTCCATACAAATTCCTCTACCTGTTTTAGTAAAACTCCATTCACAGTAATTTCACATTTAGTCATACTTTCATTTCTTTGGACAGAGTTACGAGTAACTAATGGTCAAAACATAGAACTACTAATTTATAAGTAGTTTATTCGGCTTCAGTTTGATGCGCGTACGCCGTTTCTGGACGCAATGGTTCCACCAATAAGAATATGTTGATAAAAATATAAGTGAATATTATTTTTGTATTTTCCAAAATCTAGTGAAAAAAAAATGGGTCAAAATTATAGAGAATTTAAGGAAAATTTCTGACCGGGATCCACCAAAAACTAATGTTGATTGTTAATGTTAAATAAGTATCGTCCAATTTATGGTAGCATATACATGATCTTTAAATGCAGCCCCGGTGTAAATAAACAAACTTAGTAGCTATGGGTACATTTTCGCGTGACTTTTATTTAAAATAATTTATTTTATAGGGCAAGCCAATGAATTAATATATCAATAACCGTGCGTAATTACGACAGGAGGTTGTAAAAATAATTTTGTTATGATTTTAAAATTCCCAGAAGTGATTCACGCGACGCACTCTGTATGTACGCCGTAATAATACGCTGATAAAGCATGTCATCGGTACGATAACAAACCATTGTTTTTGTTGAAAAATAATCGTAAAGATTAGAAAATCAAGGGCAACCCATTGAAAAACCGCCATTTTCGCTGTCAAAACAAATGAATGACAAAACTGTTGCATTAGCAAAAGGAAAATAGTTCGAATTTTAAACATGTGACGTTTTTAGCGATAGGTACCCAAGTTGATATTATGAAATTTTACTAGCTAATTAAAACTTTCGTGTTATGTTGACAAACTAACTGATTGCAATGACGACAAATGACACATTCGCTATCATTAACGGTACTTTCCCGAAATCGCGGTCCTTCAGGTGGTTTCGTAATTCGGAATGTAGAAATTTAACAGAAACAAAACCTCCGATGACTGAATATTTTTATCCCAGCGGAGAATCATCGGTTTTTTAGTGGTCGCAGCTGGCGATTACAGCCAGATAGTTGAATGTAGCGACAATTCCGAGAAATGTAGCGAGAAACACGAAATTTCGGTGGCCATATGACCCACTTAAAAACCTTACGTGATAATCAAGTTGACACCAGGGGCGCCTGAGATTTCAAGTTGAAAAGAACGTTAGGTTAGAGGAAAGCGTGGAAAACGCTTTTGAAATGAACGCAATTGATCGCATGCTTGACAATGATTCTAACCTCGTGTAAACAACGTACGTCAAAAGAGGCAAGGACCGGGTTTGACAATGCACACGTTCGGGAGGTCACGCGACTTTCAATGAAAACTTCGACAAAACTACGATATTTTCGTCTCAAAATCCGCCAGACGGGAGAGGCGAGCGTGATTCACCGCTTCCCGGGGTGTAGGGACGAAGAATTCGCGGAAAACACGCCGCAAACGAGCACCGAACACAAAAACAAATCGCGACGTCACGTCATGGCACTTTTCTGAAAACATTGGCAAAGGATACACTTGCAACCGCTGCCCCATATCCTGGATGAGGTTCGCCGCCTGCTGGCGGTAGGCCAGCTCCTTATCCGCATCCAATCCACATTTTCTGCTTGGAGAATTGACAAGTTGATCTCTCGTGAAGTACCATTTCTCCTGCCCAGCCATTGAACTGACGCTTCTCGGACTGGCCGCCAGCGTGCGCTAGCGGGTTCGCTCTATCTCCCTCGCCTGCACGGGAGCGAGAGAACGAGACAGCGCTATCGAAGCGACCGGATACGTGCGAAGCGAACATTTGAGATACTTATTTATTTTAAACAATCATGTTTCTTCACTGTTTCTCTTCGAGAATACTAACGATCGATCGGAGAAAATAGTTACAAATTTTAATCGTCACTTCGATATGTAACTGTCACTTTTGCTCGGGTCACTTTTTAATTTGCGATCTGGCGATGATTAGACGCCATTCGCCATTGCAATATTTTCCGTGAGCTCGCGGTGATCTCTCCCGATGTGAGCGGCGATCTGCAATATTCCCAGGTATGGAAAACACATAAAAAATACGTACAGTTTTAGAGTAATGCTTGAACATTGATTTAGAAATATTTTTACGGTGTTTGCGTCGGATATATGCCTGAAATTAAAACATTAAAATGACGAACCTCAGGTATGATGTTATTCTTCCGAAAATGGCCGACTCACCACCGCATACGAGCTAGTGTCGTCGAAAATTTCTTTAAATTGCGTCAGTTTGATTTCGTGTCGTTAATTTTCTAAAAGATGTGATAAAATGTGTTTTAAAATGTTTAAATGATTTTTGTTTGTATTTATATTTGTCTTTTTATCACACATTTAAAAAAAATCAAATGACAATCTGAATTTGTCACCCCAGTTTGATATCTTCGGCGGGAAAATTTAAATGTGTTTTTTTTATTTTTTATTGCAGATTCCGCAAGTGTCAAAAGTTTCCGGAAGTGTTGGTCTGTTTACTCCAGATTGTGTCAGTGATAATATGTGAGTGTTTTTGAAGTAGGCGAGACAATGTCGACTCCTAAACCAACCCAGACGAAAATAGTGAGGATGGTGGCTCCGTTTAAAGTGTCCCCGTCTCCGGCCGGTTCGCAGAACCTGACTGCTGCTGCAAAGCAGAAAAGTGAGGAAGACGCGCTTCGAGCCCAGGTAAACATTTTGATATTAGGAAGGCATAGAATTAAAAAAAGTCCAGAAACCGCATACGCGCATCAAACAGAAGGCGACTAAACTACTCTTAAACGAGTAGTTTTACATTATTATGAAAATAAACCTTTGTTATTAGTGTTACACAAATTTATTATTTTACAAGAACACTTCTACAGTTTCGGGAGAGCCCTCCTCCCATCGACGGGTGACATAAAACCTTTTTTTATGAAGTATTACGAAGTGAATACCGATTCAATTAACAAGAGTAGTTTTACGTTTTGATCCATTAGTTTCTTTGTAGACGTCTCTCAGTACGCAACTCCCAATTTGAATTAAACTATGCCGTGTTGTGTCGTTTTAAAGTGTAGAAATACTGCTGGGATCTTGCAGAAACAGGATGGAATCACATTTCATTTGTAAGTAGCAAATGCAATACTTAAAAATGGAAATATTTTTCCATCTGTCAGATTGTCAAAGAAAACAAAATGGAAAGTTCGTTAGTGTTGCCAGGGTAGTAATTTTTTTTACCCTACTTTGCTCGTCTAATGAAAATTGGACCTCGGATTAAACAACGCCGTGGTGGACGTTTGACCGACATTATCTTTAATCATATATTATTTAACATGATATAAAAATATCCGCTTAAAGTTCATTAATTCAATTACTCTCTTGTGACAATTTTTCCGCGTGTACAATAAAATTTTCGAGAAATTTTTTTTTTTTAGAAAAAAGGAAATATTTGCGTTCTTATTATGTAGCCAAATATTTAGATTTTTGGGGCCACTTTCATACGAGTTGTAAATAACTCACTATTAGAAAATGGGAATCAAGTTGTGGTAGAGTGGGGTTCAAACCTAGGACCTCTGATCCGTGAGTCCGCAACACTAGCCACGGGACCACAACCCGATTTTTAAAAATTAAAAAAAATGTATGATTATCTTACATTTGTGTTATGATGATATTTTTCGCGGTCTGGCAACATTACGCGGTGACTTCACGCATGCGCGCGGTGAAAGTGGTAAAAAGTAAGGGGTTTTTTGGACACAGTCCGATGTATTCAAATATGATTCTTCGCTCTTTCTGGACTATTCTTAATTCTATGTAGGAAGAACTGGGTGTCAATAATTTTGATGAACAATTAATTTATTTAAACGCCTTGTAGGCTTTTATTATTATTATGGATAACTTATATAGCGCCATTTTCGTAATATAATACCTCAAGGGCACTTTACAAAGTGATAACATAAAGAAATAAATTTAATTTCAACTTTTTTAATTTGTAATTTAAGAAAAACAATGTACTTTGTCATCACATGCTATGGATTTATTCAAATAATTTAGAGAACAAGTGGGTTTTAAGTTTCTTCCTAAACATCACTTCACTCTCACAGCCTCGCACCTCTGCTGGGAGAGCACTCCATGCTGTAGGGCCTGCGACCGCAAAGGCGCGTTGCAAATTTAGTGCGCTGTTTGCGTAGAGGTATAATAACTTTTCCTCTCGATGTAGATGTAGCTGATCTAAGCGTAAGGCGCCTGTCAGCTAGTTCATCTGAAATACAGAGTTCTCTTAGATATTCTGGAGCAGAGTTGTGCAGTGACTTATACATAAGCCAACAAAGTTTGTATTCCACCCTCTGTGGAAAATGTATCCAGTGTAATTCCCGAAGTAGTGGAGTGATATGACTGAACTTACTGATTCCAAAAATAAGTCTCGCTGTGGTCAGACTAGGCGATCATTTAATTCATCGGTAGACAATAATTGGCTCTAGACACTACAAACGAATTTATTAGTTGACAGGCGGCATCAACTGGCAAATTTTTGCGTATACATTTAATTTGTCTCAGCCGGTAGAAGCATGAACTTATCGTTCTACTAATTTGAGCGTCAAGAGAAAGGTCAGAATGAAGGAAGACTCCCAGTAGTTTAACGGTGGGTAAAGCTGTACTCATAAACTTATAATTAGAAATCAAACACTGATTTGAGTCTACTGAATACTTTATTTTATTTTTACAAATATAAACATGTAAAAATAAAACTTCGTGACAATTGTTTCGCCTTATTAGGGCATTTTCAAACGAATGTGAAGATTATTTGGATTGAATGTCCTTATATAGTTATATAATTCAAGGTACTTAAGTAGAAAATAAAAATAATCTTATGAACTATAGCATGTACATTAATCATAATTGAGGGAAAAACCGATGGTTAAGGGTGAGGATAAGTGTTTAATAGGTAATGGGGAATTTAGGTATTTATATTTGTAAAAATAAAATAAAGTATTCAGTAGACTCAAATCAATGTTTGATTTCTAATTATAAGTTTAAATATGGAGTTCTACAAAATATACACCAAATCAATCAATAAAGCTGTACTCCTTACATCGGGTAGTGCCGTATCCTGAATCAAATTCTTTCGTCTGGCTGAAATTTTGAAATTTGAAACCCCAACCTAATATTTAAGTAAATTATTGGAACGCTAATATGAATTTTTTTTAATATGTTAACCAAGGCGTTGTTATTGATATTTTTTTTAAATCATTAACTATAAAGTTTCATTTAAAAAAGAAAAAAAGAAAATATTATCAATTTCAAATTGGTACAAACAAATCTAATAAATATCAATCCACTTTAATTTGGCCGTGCCATTTACGTTTTTACGTTTTTTTAGATTAAGATGATATGTGTGAAATAGGCTATTCTCCGTCAGATGTCACGTGGCTGGTTTGTTAAATTGGAAATTCATGTAATAATGGACAGACCTAAGTTATTTTATCTTCATCTTCTCTGTTCTTCATCTCTGTTGTAATATGTTAATGTTAAAAGCTTCCCAGGAAGTTTAATCCAGTCCAAAAATTTGGACAAACTCAAAATATTGTTGATAAATCCACCTGGTCCATGACGAAGTATAGAAATTGAAAAAAATAATTTTTCAGGCGTTGCCTAGTATGTAGGTGAAATAATTCAATTAGTTGAATCTCACCCGTATAAATAAAGGTTTCAGCTCTTTAACTTCACAAACATCAACAGATGAAAGAATTATAGAAGGAATATAGATGTTCAAATATGGGCAGAATGGTAAATGTTACACAGTGTGTAAAGTGGCCACTTACACCAGCCAATGACAAAATGTAGATGCATAGACTTCTATATTGTCTTCTCTAAAATGTTCTTCATACAAAAACAAAACAAAACAAACCATCACGCCGTTTCTCTGTATGGGTAGGCAGAGAGGATAGAACTCCATATCACTCGATCTTGACATACAGACCTCGCTTCCTCTACATCCATACATCTTCTCATTCACGCACGCCGATTATTCCTACTTTTGACATGTCCACCTTCAAGTATTTGATGGACTCGATCGTGCCATGTCTTTCTTGATCTTTCTCGTATTCTGCATCCGTCAACATTCGCATCGTAGATCCTTTGAGTCGTTCTTTCGCTGTCCGTTCGCTCTACATGTCCAAACCGACGCAGCATCCCTTTCTTGATTCTGTCGATAATGCATGTCTCAGCCTTACACACTTTGCGGATCTCGACATTTATGCACCTGTATACATCGTTTTACTACACATTCGCCTGAGGGATCGCATTTCGACAGCATTCAACCTACTTTCATCATCATTTTTCCAATTCCATACTTCGCTCCCATACATTAGAGTTGGCACTAGAACTCCATTGTGAACTGCTAGTTTTGCCTCCAGCGATAAACATTTGTTTGCCAAAGTAGATTTTCGTGCACCGTTCACCCTGTTCCCGGCACTCATCTTCCTTTCAATATCATTAAATTAATTAAATACAATCAAATAATTATTATAAGTTTAACTGCCTACCCATACTCATACCCATAGTTATATTTTCATCCCTTTCAAAAACCGTCACTTTCGATTTATCAACATTCATAAGCAAATCGCTTTTCTTCTTTTCTTGTTCTTCATCTCTGTTGTAATATGTTAATAAAAAAACCTTCTCCTGAAAACATTACTTTTTGTAGTTATTGTGAAAACGGTCCTCAATTTTTTAGATGCACCGTAATGCCATCCCAAACAATGCCACGACACACGGCACGATGACCCAGAAAAACCACTGCGCGTCACAGGCTAAATTGTTATTTCTTTCGCAGGTGCAGGAGGAGATCTCGGAGCGCTCGCGGCCGTGCGCCTTCGCGCGGCACGCGTGCCACCTGCCGCGCGCGGGCGGGCGCGCCTACTGCGCGCAGCACGCGCTGTGCGACCCGGGCGCGCCCTTCCGCCGCTGCCGCCACGAGGCCGCCGGGCGCCGCTGCCTCGCGCCCGCGCCGCTGTCCTCCTACCGCCGCGACCTCGGGTAACCTTCGCTTATCCTCACTCCGAAGTTGCACTCGGTGCTGGTTAGCTTATCTTAAAGGCGTTTGATAAAGTATATAACCGGTATTTGCTTCAGAAACTTCACAAGATTGGCTTCAGTGACATTCTTCTGAGACTTTTCTCAAGCTATCTTGTAGATCAAAAGCAGTATGTGTCATATGTATATAAGTATAAGACAAAAAAGTATATTTTAAGACGCGCATTTTAAATGTTATTTTTTTACGATCAAATGGATCAATAAGGGGAAAGTTCAAATTATATTCACTAGCAAAACGTATAATTGGAGAGTTCTGGGCTTAGTTCGTACGAACTGCAGGCACATGAAATAGAGAGCTTGACGTGTGACGGGTGCGGTAGCCGGGGACATTCAATGATAACTCCGACAAAAGAGCCGGACTATCAAGGCGTCCACTGAGTATGTCACGAATCACCCCCGTGTCCAACAGTCGACGGCGATCTTCTAAAGTAAGCGAGTGGTGCTTTTTGCAGGAAGACATATAATTGAGATCGGTATACCTGCATCTCCAGTTAAGATGCCTAAGAAATGTCCATTGAATTTTCTCAAACTTTTCTTTATGTGTGACATATTGCGGAGACCAAACAGAAGAGGCATACTCGAGCAAACTGCGAACATGAGCAAAGTAGACCATTTTAATTTAGTATGCTGAACATATCTATGGAATTAGTTGTACTCTATATCAACATAAGAATAATGACCTCTCTCTAGTCCGAGCATCCACGCTACTTTTCGAAGCGAGCGATGTTGGACTGATGCAATGCTATTTATGCGATTGACATAGAATGGAGACCAGACCCATATTCTACAAGGCATATTCTAAAAGAGGGCGAACAGTCGAGCAATAAAAAGTTTTGATTGTTTGGACATTAGTAAAATCAGAGGATATTCTGTTAATGAAGCCAGGTAATTTCAGTGATTTATTTACTGTATTATGATTTGTGATATATTGGTATGAATAAATAGGAAATTTGAAAAATACATTCATTCACTTCATTAGTTGTATGAATAACATATTAATATATACGTATCATGTTCATGTAATAGGATACATAAATAAATAAACTAATGTACTTGTCTCTATGTGTTTCAGGTTATGTTTCGAGCACGCACGCGCTACGCTCGCGAGTCGCGCGCGCGCTGTCACGCGTCCCTCCCCCAAGCCGTGCCCCGAGGAGATGTTACTCTCCCTCACGCACTACGTCAAGTAAGCACGATGATTTATATAAATATTTAAATTTATCACAACCGAGAGGGAAAAACATTATTGAGAGGGGAATGTGGAAGTCTAGGCATTTGCAGGGCTTATGACCTGTCATTGGCTGGTTTAAGTGGCCACTTTACCTACTGTGTAACATTCAGGTCATTAGCCCTGTATATGCCTAGACTTCCATAAACTAATAATAAACCAAAATAAAAATTAACTATTGTCTTAACCTATATTCAAAGCAGGTGTAATTACCTTTTTGTTTAAGTGTTCCTAGTTCCTATTAACCTTTAGGGTTAGTTTTAGTTTTCATTTGAACAAAAACGTCACATTGACTTGTACAAATCGTGATACGCAGTTGACAAACGTTCAAAAACAATAAAGTTTTAATATCATTAAATTGCGATGTTTAAAACATAACAATAAAAATGTTTAAAGTTATAAAAAAGGTGGTTTAAAAAGTCGCGAACTATATGACAGTTTAAATTTATTTTAACAGAGAGGGAAAAAAGTTTTCGAGAAGGGAATATGGAAGTCTAGGCATTTACAGGGCTTATGACCTGTCATTGGCTGGTTTAAGTGGCCACTTTACACACTGTGTAACATTCACCATTCTGCCCATATTTAAACATCTATATTCCTTCAATTCTTTTATCTGTTGATGTTTGTGAAGTTAAAGAGCTGAAACCTTTATTTATGCGGGTGAGATTCATCTAATTGAATTATTTCACCTACATACTGGGCAACGCCTGAAAATGTTATTTTTTCAATATTTATACTTCTTCATGGACCAGGTAGATTTATCAACAATATTTTGAGTTTGTCCAAATTTTTATAGACAAGGACTTTAAATACGAACAACTTCCTAGGGAGGAAATCCAGCCAGTCTGCAAGCATTTGGACATAATCAAACATTGTTATATGACAGTTGTTTTTAGTGATGCCATAGAAAAAAAAGTGATACCGTATAAATAAAATTTCCCAACATTTGTAGGAAAAATATTTTATCTTATATTATGCAAATTCTATTTTAGTCTTTTTTTATTTACACATAAAATAATTTTAACATGCTGTTTTTAAATCAAATAAAAAAACAGATTACATAATATTGTTTGTAAAAATATAAAAATATTTTTATTGAAATCATTGAAAATAGGTAGAAAAAATATTGTCGATTTCCACTTATCACCGTTTTTATAATTTTTCTGGAAGTATATGTACACTATAGTGTAGCAAATTGTTATTCCTATTTTTTCCATACATTCTTCATTTCCTCACTTTAGCGTTTTTCTCAGTTTTACACCTTTTTTTCTTGCTCCCTTGAAAAACGTAGAACGGGGGTGTTACTGTAATTACAATAAACCGTCAAAAAATCACAACTTGCTCAAATTTCTCCTACAAAAATGAATCCAACGATGACAGAACTACAGAAAAAAATTCCATGTATTTTATTTTTATTTTATTTTATTTTCTTTTATTCAGGAAACATACAGTACAGTTACAAAGTTTAATATTTTACACAATTAGACTTAATTCTAATGGACCAGTGAAGTTTCCATATTATAAAGCAATTATATGTAAGGTTAATTATGAAAGTATAAAAAAGAGAAGGAAAAAGAAAACATAAATGAAAGTTGTTTAAAAATTAAAATCTAAGTGAAAAAAATGATATTTTAATGTTTGTAGTTTGTAGTGAGTATTTACAAATGGAAATAATATTAAAAATGAAGAAAATTTGTAAGAGTAATTAAAAATTAAGAATGGAAATAAAGAATGAAAAACATGCTCAGATGTAAAAATAAAATAGTAATAACATTTTTTATAAAAAAGGAAAAACATAAACACATATTTATTTTAAGGGATTCAAAGAAACGATGAGAAGAATCTTTAAGTGAAATATAAGACAATAAATTTAGGTCAATTTAAAAAACATCTTCAAAATTAATGCCACATTATAGTAAGAGCAGCAATATATTGATTTTATTTACATATATAATATAAGTAATTAAAAGTAGTTTAAAAGTATAAAAACATGCCAATATGTATATATTAATTATATATTGTGTACCTATATGTATATACAAATTTATGCTCATTTTTTGTAGATTACCCATAAAAAGAATCACCACTCGCCACTGGTGTTTATTTATTACGTATTGCTCGTTTGCTTGTAGTCCCGAGAGACCGAGAACCGAGTCCTGCGCCTCCCAAGTGTCGGTTGTGAGTGACCTATCGGACCGCCCCGACTCTCCACTGAACGTCGACCCTTTCAGTGAGTATTTTGAATATCATAATATCGCATATCGAGAATCAAACAAATCGGGTATAAGCTGAATCGGGCTGTGGTCCCGTAGCTAGTGTTGAACCCCACTCTACCCCAACTTGATTTCCATTTTCTAATTGCGAGTCATTTACAACTCGTTGATAATTGAAATATTTTAGTAGATAATAAGAATTAACGTATTACAACAGAGAAGGCAATATAGAAGTCTAGGCATCTACAGGGCTTATGACCTGTCATTGGCTGGTTCAAGTGACCACTTTACACACTGTGTAACATTCACCATTCTGCCCATATTTGAACATCTATATTCACAAATATCAACAGGTGAAAGAATTGAAGGAATATAGATGTTCAAATATGGGCAGAATAGTGAATGTTACACAGTGTGTAAAGTGGCCACTTAAACCAGCCAATGACAGGTCATAAGCCCTGTAGATGTCTAGACTTCTATATTGCCTTCTATTATATGTTCTTCATCTCTGTTGTAATATGTTTATCTTAACAGCTCCCCAAGGAGTTGAAGCCTGTCCTTGTCTACAAAAATTTGGAGTAATTCAAAATGTTGTTAAATAATAAGAACTTAAATATTTTTTTATATTTTTTATTTTGTCTTAAAATAGTACAAACATAATAAATGAATGTCCTAATATTAACTTATATCTATTTATTATAAAAACATATACTGACTGTTAATATTTCTAAACAATAAATAAAAATAAATAAATATTTCCTTTTTATTGATAATTTATTCTTGCGTTGCAGAGCATATTGACGCCTCGGAGGTGAACTCTTGGGAGGCGAGCCGCACGCTCGACTGCCGCAGTTCCTCGGAGGAAGACGAGCCCATCCGCGCCGGGGGGGCCGACGAGGACTCTTCGGGGGCCGAGGACACTAATCTGGATAGCCAGCCCCTCAGGTGAGAGAATTTAAAAAAAAAATAATATTGGTGTTATCGGATGCAGTAAGGGCAATCCTATGCCCTGGTCAAAACAGCCAGGCGGCCTTAACCGCCCCACCCAAACGAACATATAATATGCGATATTATTGCCCGAACGCAACAAGCCGTATCCCGTACGTCCAGGTACAAAAAGTATACCCGTAACCACAGAAACGTGTGATACTGTAACGACATCTTCGGGGTAAACTCTAATGGTAATGGCTCCTGCAATGGTAGCCGAAACGTCGGAACAAATCCACACACACGGTATCACCCAAAAAAGAAACATATTATTTACAAAAATACACTTTATAAAATACATCGTAAAACTAAGCTATGAAATAATGCCCACTTCACTCTGTGCGTCTGTGCGTGGGCCATTCCTAGCATATAAATATGGTATGACATGACCATAAAAAGAAAAACAAGATTAAAATATGATGATTAATTTTAAAATAAAATGCCTTTTTTTTTTTTTCAGAATACGGTTTTGAAATTTAACATACTTTAAAAAAAAAAAATACAATTTATATCATTTTGTCATTTGAATTTTAACAAAAAGGTTTCTAACTTTTTACTAAGCTCTTTATTGTACCATTTTTAATACAATTTACAAGTTTTAAACAATTATTTTTTTCATATTTACGCACCCTCTCCCTCATTCATTCCCACACGCACATGTATCCCCTCCCTCATTCATTCACGCATACACACATTCACATACGCATGAATACAAACGTCACACAAATACAATTACTAAACTTCTTTTCTTATATATTATGTGTCATTATATTTACAGTGGATTTTTTTAATTGGCTTTAGTATTGTTAAGATTTTTCTAATTATTTTGTTTATGTAATAGCTGTAAAAATCCCAAATAAAATAAAATAAAATAAATGATGCAATAACTTATATTTACATACTACTACTACTACTACCATCACGCCATTTCTCCGTAGGGGTAGGCAGAGAGAATGGACCGCCACACACGTCTATCCTGGCATACAATCCTAGCCTCTTCCACATTCATACATCTTGTCATACATGGCCTTCGGTTCTGTCTGCTTTTGACATGACCAGACTTAAGATTTTGGTTTATCTGATCATGCCACGTCTTCCTCGGTCGTCCTCGTCTAACGTTGCCGTTCATTTTTGCCATATATACTTGTTTTACCATTCTCTCGTCGTCCATTCGTTCTACGTGACCAAACCATCTCAGAGGCCCTTTCTTAATCTTATCAATTATACTTGTCTCAGATTTACACTCTCGCCTGATTTCATCATTCGTAACCCTGTCATACATTGATTTCCCACACATTCGTCTAAGAGATCGCAATTCAACCGCGTTCACTCGGCTTTCATCCTTCCTCTGCCAGTTCCATGTTTCACTTCCATACATAAGTGTTGGGACATATATAGATATTTACATATAAATTATTAATTTAAAAAATGAATCCTCGCAGGTTTGCGGGCATATACACGTGCGAGGAGGTGGTGAGCGAGACGGGCGCCGCGCTGCGCCGCCTACAGGCGCTCTACCTGGAGCAGCTGCGCGGCCTCGCGGCGCGCCTGCGCCTGGCGCGGCGCCACTACCTGGCCGACCTCAAGCTGGAGAAGGAGACGCACTGTGAGTTGACGTGACATTAACGAACATGCGGTGGGAGTTGGCCGATACCACTTCGGACAAAAGGATTTTGAGTATTATTCAATTAAGATCTATAACCTACTTCCACCATCTATTTAAACAGTTAGGAACGAGAAAATGTTCAAAAAGGCTATAAAAAAATGGATAGTGGAGCTAGGTAGAAGTAAAATGGATCGTCTCAATCGCCCAAACCAATATTGAATCAACCGCTCCACAAGTGTATAGGTTATTTTAACATATTACGACAGAGATGGTGAACATTTAAGAGAAGATAATATAGAAGTATAGGCATCTACAGGGCTTATGACCACCTGTCAATGGCTGGTTTATGTGGCCACTTTACACACTGTGTAACATTCACCATTCTGCCTATATTTAAACTTCACAAACATCAACAGATGAAATAATTAAAGGAATATAGGTGTTTAAATATAGGCAGAATGGTGAATGTTGCGCAGTGTGTAAAGTGGCCACTTAAATCAGCCATTGACAGGTCATAAGCCCTGTAGATGCCTCGACTTCTATATTACCTTCTCTTAAATGTTCTTCATCTCTGTTGTAATATGTTAATATGAACAGCTCCCCAGGGAGTTGAATCCAGTCCTTGTCTACAAAAATTTGGACAAACTCAAAATATTGTTGTATAGCTTATGTTAGGTTTTTGTTATTTTCATTGTGCGTTTTGTAATATAAATAATATCGATGTTCATATATAGCTAGTTTTTAAAACTGTGAATATTTTGTTAATTATCTCTGTTTATTAAGTTAGTCTTCTTTGTTTATTCTCAAATGTAAAAACATTTTAAAAAAAGTATATTGTTAAGTGTCCTCGGCACGGGTAACCCCAGTGAGGTCACATTATTTTTATTATTAATTATAGTTTGTAAGAGAAAAATATGAATAAATAAATTGATCTATGCCGATAAATACAGGGGATGAAAGTTTGACTGAGTTTGCCCATTTGGCACCCCCTGCTTTTCAATTTGTTTATTAATGATGTTGCTAAATCATTCTCTAACTCTTCCTTTTGGCTCTTCGCAGACGACAACAATATTCTCAAAATAATCCAAACTTTACAAGACTGTTCTCTTCTTCAATCAGACATTAACTCTTTTAACCGATGGCGTAAAGTCAATAAATTAGAGCTAAATATTTAAAAATGTTAATTTTTTCCTTCGAGTACCTAATACAAAACTCCACAATTGATGTAGTTAAGTCCATCAGAGGTTTAGGAGTTGTTTTGGACTATAAACTGACATACAACGAGCATATAGATAATACAGTAAATAAATCACTGAAATTACTTGGCTTCATTAACAGAATACCCTCTGATTTTACTAATGTCCGTACAATCAAAACTCTTTATTGCTCAACTGTTCGCCCTCTTCTAGAATATGCCTCCTAGAATAGTGCTCTGGTCTCCATTCTATGTCAATCGCATAAATCACGTTGAATCAGTCCAACATCGCTCGCTTCAAAAAGTAGCGTGGATGATTGGACTAGAGAGAGGTCATTATTCTTACGCTGATATAGAGTCAATGCTCAAAATTTCTAGTCTACAAAAACGTAGAACTAATATTGACTCCATATATATGTTCGGCATACTAAATGGTATAATCGATGTGCCATCATTACTGGGACAAGTTAAATTCAATATTCCGACTCGTAGGTTGAGAAACAATGAAGTACTGTTCATCGATCAGCTTAGAACAAACTATGGCCTTAATTCTCCAATGACCCGTCTTTGTCGTATTGTTAACTCGAGACAAGATCTGGACTTTTTTGGTTCAAGTTTACAAGGATTTAAACGAGCGCTAAATAAATAGTCCAGATCTTGTCTCGATGTCCCTTATGTTTGTCAATGCTTCTTTTCTTTTTTTAAACCATTCTTTTATTTTAATATTTAAACCCTATAAATTGTATACATGGACAGTAAACAATAAAAAAATAATAAATTTATGGTCACTTTGAACAGAGATATTCTGCAATCAAGGTTCGTAGGTTTTCACGGCCTTCAGAATACAGATAGTGTTTTTCTGGGTTATTATGCCGTGTTTGTGCACTCATACACTCATACATTCAGCCCTGAAGATGGACACTGCAATGTGCTCCGAAACGTCGGCAATACAAAGCCCACAAACACGGCATAATAACCCAGAAAAACACTATCTATATTCTGCAATGTCTTAGACAGACTAGATTTCCTCCTAGTCGTTGTTAAAATAAAAAAAATTCGCAACAGAGGTAAAACACTTTTGAAAGGGGAATGTTGAAGTCTGGGCATTTACAGGGCTTATGACCTGTCATTTGCTATGTTTAAGTGGCCAATTCACACACTGTGAGGTCTATCACGACCCTCTAATAAATGTACCAAAATTAATTCTCCGAGTGATGCTTCGATGTCCCCCCACTTTTCCATCTGAGACATTGTTCGATAAACTTGAACAACTTCAGGATACACGCATAAGGTATATTTTTGTTCATTTAAGAAATATGACCACATTTCTGATCATCGTAGGCAACTGAAATGGCTCGAAAATAGACAGCGGAGAGACTATCACTCCCTCACACTTCTGTTCGATGTACTTCATAGTCCCAATGCTCCTATATACCTCCGTTGACGCTTATCAGTTCATGGTTTACCTCTTCGTTCTAATTCTCAAAGCACCCACCTAATACCCATCCACAATTCCTCTTTCTTCTCTAACTCATATAGTGTCCATGCGGCTCGACTGTGGAATCATCTCCCATCCACCATCAAAGATGTTACTACATTATCTCGGTTTAAATCACGTCTGAAGAAACATCTCCTTTCTCTTCCTCAATCTTTCTTTTCCTCTTTTGCCTATTTCCCTTTGAGTAATAGTATTGATTTAAGGTAATTTATATGCAAATACAGTTACATATTAAGTTCCCCAAAACGAAAGCCATTTTTAGAAGTATTAAAGTTTGGATTTTGTCTAAGGGAAGAGACCATTATAAGGCTGTTTTGTTGTTTTCAGGCAGTATATACAACCAGGGAGCCAAGACGGCGGAGGAGAGGCACGAACTAGCCCTGCTGAAGGCGTCTACGTCGTATCGGAAGCGCCACGGTACGGACGCCGTTCTGCAGAGGAAACTGTGTGAGAAACGAGCCAAGGTAACGAATATTGTCTCTATTTTTAAAAAAACCTTCAAACTAAGCCACACATTCTCATTCAAATATCCCCCCAATTGCCGTTTTTTATGTTTTTCTAACCCCGGTTTTATGTTGAAAAATTTTCGAGACTCATCTGTCAAATGACGCCGAGCCGCGCGCCGCCGCGTTTGCCCAAAATGGTGACTAAAATCAAGGTCAATAAAAAAATGTGTAAATTTTTGTCTCAAACTAAATTATAAGTACGTGCAATAATTGACCATTTTGTTTAAGTGTCTTATTTTGACATTTTACTAAATTGTGACATGCGGTTGACGCATGTTTAGGAAGAAAATAGTCTTTACATGAATAAATTACGATGCAGAAAGTATAAAAATTTGGCAATAGAAATAAACCATCCAATGACAGGTCATAATTGTAATATTATATTCCCTTCTCTATAATGTTTTCCCTCTTTATGTTGCAATAAATTTAAACATACTCGCGATATTTACGTTGCTGTTTCGGTGAATAAATACTAAAAAGGACGCAAATATTTCAACTTTCTCACAGCGTGGGTTTTATTTCAGATAACGGAGGGTAACATTCGCAGCTCTGCCCCTCCGAGCGGGCGCTGCGTCTTCACAGAGGGGGGGGTCAAGTGCCCCCGGCCCGCGTTGCCTTCGGCCAGACACTGCACTAAACACATCCTGGGGGACCGCCACCAGGTGAGACCGTCCGTGCCATTATTTACATGTAAAATCGTATCGGAGTATTCTGTCGCATTGTTAAATGCTGTTGTTCACGCAAAGGTTTCCTTTGGACCTGATGACGCCCGGCTGAAAGCGAGCGAGGTTATCACCAGAGCCCGCCCGGGGCACTGCAGGAACAAACGCCTCGCAAGAATGAACCTTCCCGAAACTTCTAGATGAAACACCTGTACACATTTATTATAATTATTTTGAAAAAATTACTCAACTTAAAATTACTTGACCAAATGGTTACTTATATAATAGGGAAATATCAATGGAGTCCTGGTCCCATCCCTGATGTATGGGAGCGAAGTATGGACTTGGAAAAACAGGGATGAAAGTAGGCTGAATGCTGTCAAAATGCGATCTCTCAGGCGAATGTGTGGTAAAACTATGTAAGATAGATGCACAAATGCTGAGATCCGTACATTATGTAAGGCTGAGACAAGCATTATCGACAAAATCAAGAAAGGAGCTCTGCGCTGGTTCGGACACGTAGAACGAATGGACAGCGAGAGAACGGCTAAGAATATTTACAATGCGAATGTTGATGGATGCAGAAATAGAAGAAGACCGAGAAAGACATGGCACGACCAAATCCAACAGATACTTAAAGATGGACACGTCAAAAGTCGGAATAATCGGCGCGCGTGCATGAGAAGATGTATGAATGTAGAGGAAGCGAGATCTGTATGCAAAGATAGAGTGTTGTGGCGTTCTATCCTCTCTGCCCACCCTTACGGGGAAACGGCGTGATGGTTTGTTTGTTTGTTTGTCCGCGAAAGTAATAATGCAATGCGCCAAGCTATAGAGGAGCCCAAACGTAGGAAAATCTATGACTATTGGGTATTAAGTTATCCACAGTTCACATCTAAACAATGGGCCGTACTCAGGTGGAGAATTGCCAAATGGAATGAATTAAATCCATTGTTGCTGCGTATCTTGATTTTTAGGAATTATAAAAAAATATTACCTACATATACATATTTTTCACTTAAATTAAAATTTAAATTATTTTACAGAACATTTATACAAATAGGCGTTTCAGGTTATTTATTTATTTATTTTTTAACGGACATTGTCCATGTATACAATTTATAAGGTTTAAATATTACAATAAAAGAATAGTTTAAAACATTTAAAAAAAAGAAAGAAGCATTGACAAACATAAGGGACATCGAGACAAGATCTGGACTATTTATTTAGTGCTCGTTTAAATCCTTGTAAACTTAAACCAAAAAAGTCCAGATCTTGTCTCGAGTTAACAATACGACAAAGACGGGTCATTGGAGAATTTAGGCCATAGTTTGTTCTATGCTGATCGATGAACAGTACTTATATGGACATTATATGGATGCCCAATGCGGCCTTGACATATTGCCCTTAATCAACTGTCATTATCAACAGTAAAAATACTTAAATTTGCAAATTTATCCCCTGAATTGAGAAAAAATGTATTTAAAGTAAATATGTTGATATAAGGAAAGTTTTCAAGCAACATAATACACGTGTCGGGACAATAAATGCCAAAATTCAATTTAATTCAAAGGAAAATATTTTAAATCAATTCCCTGTGAAAACTGCCTCCTTTAACAGCTTTGACGCTCCTACAGCTGCAACCAAACATACTGCAATTCACCATAGTGGATTTTTATTTATTATAACGTAAATATCCAAGTTATTTACAAACAAAGCCAAGCACAGTGACAATAGCGTTTTTTAGGACTGTTACGCATCTGTTGTCAAATAAAACAAAATGGCCGCCAGTGGAGTGAAGTTGTCGCTAACCAACAATGCCCCATTGGGCTTCTCAATAGCTCGGCGCATTATTACTTTAAGGAAATATCACAAACTATGAATACCAATAAAAAAATGTAAAACGGCAGTTATAATGTTGGCGGCCTCCGTGGTGTAGTGGTCAAGACGCTTGACTCACAGACGGAAGGTTCCGGGTTCGATTCCCGGCGAGAACACAAAAATTAAATGTTATTTTTCTCAAGCCTCGGTGTTTTGTGATGTAATTCACCACTGTAATATGAATATTGTGGAAAAATGATTTCATTCATAATTTTCAAATAAAATTGCTAAAAAATTATGCCTAACAAAAATGCTACATTTCAATTTTCAATTTTATTTATGTACATTATAAAATAGAGTACAATAGAACTCCACTTATCCAAATAAATGAAAAAGTTCAGTGATTTTTAATTTTTTTTTTGGCAATAGACTATTAAACTATTATGTATCTTTTTTGGGTGATACCGTGTATGTTGGATTTGATCCGACGTTTCGGCTACCATTGCAGGAGCCATCTTCAGGGAAAACTGTGAAACTAAAAAACTAGCCGAAACTTCGGATCAAATCCAGCATACACGGTATCACCCAAAAAAGATACATAATATTGATAACAGTGACCGCGAAAACCTTCGCACCTATTTGACTATTAAACTAAGCTAAAGAAAATATTTTTTGTGTATCATATTATCAGCGCTATGATTTTTAAGTTTTGAATTTTTGAAATATCTCCGCGTGTGACGTCAGAGGTTCTTCTCTGTCAGTTCTCCTGGTTGGTTTGTTTACGGTAAGCAAACCGGATATCCTTCACAGCTCTCATATCATTGGTTGGTTCATATGAACCAGTGACGTAGTTCAAAGTAGTGCATTTTTATTAACAACATTATTTTTTGGTATGTGTATTTTTGTACATACACAAATTTGGATTTCTCCCGAGGGGGAGTAGGTATATATTTTTTTATCAATATTCCTACAGAGATGAGGTATGTAATATATAAGATATAAGTAATATGCTAATTAAAAATACTTAACTTCAATATCAATACATAGATGGTGCTCCAACATGCTAATGAATGCTTTCTCATTTAATAAGATATATACAAGAATCAAAATGATACCAGTGTCGATATTCGCTAATAAGCGGAATGGGGAATGTTGTAAAAAACGTAAAGTGGCCACTCAACCCAGCCAATGACAGGTCATCAAGCCCTGTAAACGCTCGAATATCGATAATCCTGAATTTGAAAAAATTCTACCTCATCTCTGTAGGAATATTGATAAAAAAAAAACATTTTTATTAAAATAAATATTTATTTTTTGTACATTTTTAAGAAAATTTGCTGTACTAAAATGTTCTAATTTTTACTGCGCGCAAGAAATCATTTTTTGTATCTAATTTCACACGGGGCTGAAGTTTCTCATTAAAAGCTCTAATATTTGCCGCGTCCGATTGCCCGAGGCACGAACTTCCCCATTACAACGCGAAAGCAAAAGTAACCGTGGTTTCCTCGCCAGGTGCTGTTCAGGGCGTGCGGGGCTCGGCGCGCCGGGCTGCAGTGCGCGGAGCCCGTCCCGGGGCTGCAGGCCACCGACACCTGCGCGCTGCACCAGGAGCTGCTGCCCTACCAGACATTCAGCCTCAAGGTAACATTCCCCTTCCGGCTATTAACCGTATTTTCAATTTTTTCTTTTAAAGGAATCACCAGCTAAGCCGCTATTTCGTGGCTTGTCAGTAGGTGTGATTTATTAACGGACATTGTCCATTTATACAATTTATAGGGTTTAAATATTACAATAAAAGAATATTTAATACCGTAAAAACGGGGTTAAATTGCATCACTTTTTAATAACTTTTCACCTATAATGATTTTTTTCATCGAGGAGATGAGTAGTGTTTTTGACAATAAATGTCATGGTTATATAATATATTTCCTTTACTTTTTTGTGGTTATAAGTATATTTTGTAGTTTCATATACAAGCTATAATTTTTTGAAAAATGATGCAAAGTAAGCCCTAGGGCGGGGTGACATTGCATCACTTTTTTTTTCCTTCAGTATCTTAATAGATTCCACATGGACATGGAAATATTAATATTAATATTTTTTGGTAAATTTAGTAAGAAATACTGGTATTATCAAATACATGACAAAATTCAACATGCGAAACCACTTTACTCACCTTAGAATGATACACACTGTTGAAGATGTGATAAGAATTACCTATAGAAATTATTCATAAAAACTGCACAACCAACCCAAACCGCTAATCGCTCAGTACTAAAGTACCATATTGAATGGAAAATAACCTTAGGTAAGAGTGAAAAGTGACATCCATTGAATATTTGGAGAAACAATGAGTTATTGTTAGTAGCAATGACAACAGGTGTCTCTAAAAACTTTTTTTTTTTGATGCAATGTTACCCTTGATGGTGCAATTTAACCCCGTTTTACGGTACATATTTAAAAAAGAAAAGAAGCATTGAAAAACATAAGGGACATCGAGACAAGATCTGGACTATTTATTTAGTATATTTTTATTTATATCCCTACAGAGATGAGGTAGAATTTTTTCAAATTCAAGATTCAGGATTATGGATGTTCGAGCGTTTACAGGGCTTATGACCTGTCATTGGCTGGCATCGAATATCCATAATCCTGAATTTGAAAAAATTCTACCTCATCTCTGTAGGGATATAAATAAAAATATATACCTACTCCCGTCTTGGGAGAAAATCCAGATTTGTGTGCAGGTACACGAACCAAAAAAATGTTATAAAAAATCTGGTAAAAATATAAGTAAAAATAAATTGCAAAGTCATCTGCAGGCGTTTACTAGTACTTAATTTAACTCGGCTGATGAGTCCTAACTACATAAAATAAAGTAATCTGCTAATTAAATACTTAACTTCAATATCAATGCATAGATGGCGCTTCCAACTCGCTTGTGGATGGGTTCTTGATTCGTAGCATATATACAAAAACCAAAAATGTTACCTGGTGTGGATATTCGCTAAATAAGCGTAATGGGGAATGTTGTAGTACCTATATAAAGTGGCCACTTAACCCAGCCAATGACAGGTCATAAGCCCTGTAAACGCTCAAATATCCATAATCCTGAATCTTGAATTTGAAAAAATTCTACCTCATCTCTGTAGGGATATAAATAAAAATATATACCTACTACCGTCTTGGGAGAAAATCCAGATTTGTGTGCAGGTACACGAACCAAAAAAATATCTATTTAGTGCTCGTTTAAATCCAGATGATCTTGTCTCGAGTTAACAATACGACAAAGACGGATCATTGGAGAATTCAAGCCATAGTTTGCCCTATGCTGATCAATGAACAGTACTTCATTATTTCTCAACCTGCGAGTCGAAATATGGAATTTTACTTGTCCCAGTAATGATGGAACATCGATTATACCATTTAGTATGCCGAAAATGTTCATTTCTTTATTTATACTTTTACATTGTTTGTATTCTTTTTTTTTTACACAGAATAATGTTCCCTCACTGGGGTGTCCCGTGCCGTGGGAAACATTTTACAAAATGTGAAACATGCCTTAAATTAATTATTTAACAAAGTTAACATAATAATAATTTTTAAAGAACGTAATTAATCTAATTATCATTAGCATAATAAAACAATCATAAAAAACATAACCAATTTAAATAGACCAAACAGTACACACATTTTACCTATTTGGCTTGATCCACTCGTCGATCCGTGAGCAACCCACCTCCACTATCCATTTCTTAATAGCAATTGTATATTGTGAGAACTTACTAATTGTCCTTATGGATAATGGAAGTAGATTGTACACTTTAACCGAGTAGTAGGCCAATCCCCTTTGACCGAAGGTTGTATTTAAAGCTTATTTTATATAATTATGTTGATTGTTGGTTGTCAAGCGTTGTATTAAAAAAATAAATCAACATGCCAGATACAAATGATTTTTCATGTGTCAATATAAATCACTCCTTAGACGTTACTAAAAAGTCATGTCGTCACTTTTTCTGACAACTGTCATTCTAATCGAGCTAAATTTTGAGGACCATAGATAAAATTATTTATGCATGTATTTTTTTTAATTTGTTTGAAAAAATACAAAATGTTCTTAATGAAATAGAAATCCCACTTAGAAATATACTTAAAGTCCCGGACTTGAAACACCTATACCATGCACTGGCCAATTCTGTGTTGACTTACGGTCTAATTGGTTGGGGAGGGGAGCTTGCACAAAAACCGCCCTTGAACCTGTAGCAATTGCACAGAAATCTTTAATCCGAGTCATTTTTAAAAAAACATTTCGTTATCCAAGTGACTTGCTCTTCAAAGAATTCAGAGTACTGAATATTATTCAACAGTATATATTGAGAACGGTAGTGGTTACACACATCGATAGAGACATTTACCCGAGCGTCAACCACAACCATAATGCAAGATACTCTAATAGGGATCTGATACCAAGTGAAGGGGTCAACACTGTTCTGGCATCGAGTCAACACTATTACGTAGGCAAAAAGGTCCAAAACCTTTTGCCAGAATCGTGGAAAGACGGGAGTGTTGTCAAGTTACGGAAGGTGTTGACCTCGCTCTTTCGTGACGCTGGTCGTAGGGAGTCAGAAAAGTTGATGCATGCCACGGATTGGAGAACCTTACTGGATGTCAAAAATAAAATATAAAAAATAAGGAATAATTAAAAAAAATATATATTTATAGATGACAACCATGAAGTTTCGCATAAATAAATTGTCTATGTTTTTATGAATGTATGTATGTGTATGCGCATGGGTGTATGTACGTGTGTGTGTATGTACATGTGTATATATGTGTATATTTATATATATGTGTGTATATATGTGTATGTCTGTATGTATATGAATCAAAATGTGTATCCGAATAAGTTTATATTTTGTTTGTCTGTGCTCTATATTAATTTGTTAACTATTATAATATATTAAAATGTAATTGCCTAGCTTGGAACGGGGTATGTACCCTTGTTAGCTGGGCAAAGTGAACATGGAATTGTATTTTGATAAAGAGTGTGAATAAATAAATAAAAAAATAAATAAAAATAAAAAAATCATTGGTAAATTTAAATAATCCCCAATCATGACAGTTCTTACAATTTTTCTGCAGTATATTTAGTACAGTCTTGTACAATAATTATATTTTAATTAAATTTCATTTTTTCAATACATTTTTCATTTCCTCACTTAAAAAGTTTTGCTCAGTTTAGGTCAACGTAAAACAGGGGCTTTATGTATTTCTCAATTTTTACTATCTGCTTTTGTGTCCCGGCAGAAATACGAGAGCGACTCGGAGGACGCGGCGGACGCCGGCACGCCCCCCGTCGCCGGCGGCAGCGCGATCGCCGAACCCTCGTGACACTGGACGATGGCTCCCTACTCGCCGTGCCGCCAACCGCGCCCCTGGAACTAGGCGGCCGTTGTAGAGATGTAACGGTGATTCCTCATCGTGCATATATGTATGTTTATTGATCGTCTGTCACACGAAGGCGAGATGATCAGACTTACGCTTCAGAAAATGAAATATAGCATTTAAATCAGTATTTTGTGTATATAGATCTTCCCAGAAAACGAATTTGGAACCTGCAGTATGATAGAAGAACTTATTATATTTAGTTATAGAATAGTCAACAATTTTTTGAGTATATCTAACTGTTTGCAGACAAGCACTTTATCTCACCCCCTAGGGAGTTTATCGAGGTTTGCGACGAGGCGGGGATACACAGAACTGTATTCTTCATTCGCATCATCATCATTCCCATTCGGCACTGTATTGGTACACCAATCGCAGCGTATCTCGATCATTTTTATCACCTGAAGGTAAGGTAAGGTGATCAGTCTTATACTTCAGATACTAGTCCAGGGACATTGAGATATTCCAATGTATAATGACAAGAATATGTCCAATGCTGTAGGCAGAGAGGATTGAACGCCACATCACTCTGTCTTTGCGCACGGATCTCGCTTCCTCTGCATTCATACATCTTCTCATGCGTGCGCGCCGATTATTCCGATCATGCCATGTCTTTCTCGGCCTTCCTCTATTTCGGCGTCCATCAACACTCGCATAGTAAATATTTTTAGCCGTTCTTTCGCTGTCCATTTGCTTTACATGTCAAACCAAAGCAGAGCTTTCTTCATTTTGTCGATAATGCTCATCTCAGCCCTAAACATGGATCTCGACATTTGTGCATCTATGACTTTTGACAATTACCAAGACGGTATGCTTAACGATCGTCTGTACTTATCTACCGAGCCATTTCAAAGCCGGCTTCTTAAACGTCTCGATACGTATAATACGATAAATTCATTTTTTATATTGGTAACATTTTAACGCCTAGGTGCTCTTATATGTCAATAGGGCAGAATCTAGCCTTATTATCTGTGCATCTAGGCGTTTATTTTCAAAACTGACAGTTTTGTCAGAATTTCATTTTCTGTACTTCAAAATTTACTCATATTTTTAATACATGTTTAATTAAAAAAGTGCCAACCTCAGAACTGTTCAAAATTTACAGAAATCGTAATTAAAGAAAAAAATATCCAGTGGAATAAAATGTTTGTCTCTTTTAATGCGTAGATATATGTATCGAGGGGCACTAGACCCGTCGGGACAAATTGATATACTTACATCAAAACTCGTATGTGGGGGGTCGGTAGCGTATCTTCATAATCGCTCGGGAGAATTTATCTTCAACTGACGTCATAATGAAGCTATGTCACTTTGGTGCGTAGATGTGTGTACCGCGACGTACGCTTCCCCTCGTTACATATCGATGTACCTACCCAGAACTTGAAGGTGGGGAATCGGCAGTGCATCTTCGTAATCGCTCGGGAGAATTAATCTTTAACTATACCGTCTCAGTGAAGGTATGACGGCCTTAGCTTCTCATCAAAATCGCAGCCCTGGCCTCATTTAAATGCACCAAATTTTAAAGAAAGTATTGGACATAACTAAACTTCGTCACTGTCTAGATTAAGACCCCATTTTATATTGTACAGTAAATTAGAAGATAAGTTATCTCATTGTTTCTACCAAAGTGTACAAATACCTGTGTATATTGGCTTTGTGTCATTATTATTTTAAGAATTTAGTTTTGTTTAATTGTAATAAAGATGATTTAAACTTATGTATTTGTTTTTATTTTTCCTTGTGTAATTTAGAAATTACAGATCCTTACTTTTCGTGTGTCTCGCGAACTCCCGAGAGGTTCTAACCCTGCTTTTCCGCAACTTAATTCCCATTTTCTAATAGTGGGCAACAAACAATCAGTGTGAACAAGAATTTGTGTATCTGGGAAGTATGTTTACTAGGGATGGAAAGGAGGGTGAGTGCCGGGAACAGGGTGAACGGTGCACTGAAATCTACTTGGCAAACAAATGTTTAACGCAGGAGGCAAAACAAGCAGTTCACAATGGAGTTCTGGGAGTGAAGTATGGAATTGGAAAAATAATGATGAAAGCAGGTTAAATGCTGGTAAAATGCGATCCCTCAGGCGAATGTGTGGTAAAATGATGCATGATAGGTGCGCAAATGTCGAGATCCGCGAACTGTGTAAGGCTGAGACACGCAGAATGGCAGAATCAAGAAAGGGGCGCTGCGTCGGTTTGGACATGTAGAACAAATGGACAGCAAAAGAACGTTGGATGCAGAAAACGAGGAAGATAGAGAAAGACATGGCACGGCCGAGTCCATCAAATACTTTAAGATGGACATGTCAAGAGTAGGAATAATTAGCGTGCGTGCATGAGAAGATGTATAAATGTAGAGGAAGCGAGGTCCGTACGCAAAGATGGAATGATAAAAAAATAATAATAAATAAATTAATAAAAACTAACTCAAAGTTCTATCACTAGTTCATTTGTTTTTGTATAGAATCTATATAGAAAATATTCTGTACTCGTCAACGGAAGAAATGCTCTCCCGAAACTGTAGTAGTGTTCTTGTAAAATAATAAAATTGTGTAACACTTGTTAACAAATTTTTATTTTCATAATAATTTTAAAAAGAAGTCATTGAAAAAATATTTATTCAATAATAAACATAGTTCTGATTTATAAAATAATTTTAAAAGTATATTTATTTACATGAGTACAGTCTTACAAACAAAATGAAATTCACTATTGTTAAGTTGAAAAATACCGTGCTATACAGCGGCATTGAGAAAATATTCCCCCAGAGTTGAAACAGCTGTGACCGGGGCCTCAATTATGAACCCTTTCTTTATCTGTATATATCGAGACATCTGTACTATCTGTATCTACCTCGGCATGTTTTACCTACTTGCCATCTCGACATCATATGATCGAAACAAACCAATGAATGACCGCAAAAATTAGTCCGCGTTCCTTACTTCATTAACATTTAAAATAGTTCTCATTCATATTTTAAATAGGCTTCTGTAATAAAAAAAGCTCACTTCAAAGCGATTATAAACTCCGATAAATCTCAATTCAAGCAAAAAAAAGCTCGCTTGAACATGATTTTTATGACTTTTGACAATTACCAAGACGGTATGCCTTACGATCGTCTGTATTTATCTATTGAGGTAGTACTGAGCGATTACAAGGCCGACTCTCGACGCGTTCTTTCAGAAAGATAGTAAAACAGATGGAAAAAATATAGCAACTAAATTTATTTTTTACATTGACAACTTTCTAACGCCTAGATACTCTTATATGTTAATAGGGCAGAATCTAGCGACATTATTTCTTGCATCTAGGCGCTCGTTTTCTAAACTGACAGTGGTCAGAATTTAATTCGACTTCAAAATTTACTTGTTTCTATCTCATATTTTTAATAGGCTTCTTAGAAAAAAAGTGCCAACCTCAGAACGATTAAAAATTTGAATAAATCGTAATTAAAGGAAAAATTGCTAGGTGGAAAAAAATATTTGACACTTTTAATGCATAGATAAACGTATCGAGGGGTTCTAGACCCGTCAGTACAAATCAATGTACTTGCATTAAAACTTTATGGTTGGGGTATCGGTAGTGTATCTTTGTAGTCAGTCGGGAGATTTTTATCTTCAACTATGACGTCATACTGAATCGATGTACCTACCCAAAACAGGAAGGTGGGTCGGTAGTGTATCTTCGTAATCGCTAGAGAGATGTTTGTTAGTTTTTACTACTTCTTCTTTAGTTTTATTTGGTGGGATTCTAGTTCCTGGTTTCCAATTATGATCTAATTCAATAATAACAGATAGGCGCTAGATTACAGCACGTCTTGCAGCTACAGAGCGAAGGGACGGTAAGAAAATCTAGCCCCCATTTACATTGTGTTTTCATTTGACAATGAAGTTTAGTGTTCAAATGATATTAAAATAAATAAAAAATAGTAGTTAGATTATAACAGGTCTTGCAGCTACTGAGCGCATGGACTGTTGAAATCCTAGACCCCATTTACAAACTTCAAGTGTTTTATGGTTGGTAACATTTAAAAATTGAAGCAAGATTAACAATCGTCTTGCAGCTACAAAGCGCATGGACGGGTGAAATTCTAGCAACATAAAATTATACCAATAAATCGACAAAAAATTGTGTTCACGCTAAAAAGTAAACAGTAAAAAATAAAAAAAATAAAGCACTGTTTCAACATTGTGGTTTACAAAATAAAGAAAGATATCCGAAGGGTAGCTATTGTAGATTGTAGGTATCATAGTTACTGCCGCACATGTGGCTAAGAGGCTGCTAGCTGATCCCTGGAAGATGGTAGATGCATATATGTGCCATTACCAGGGGATGGTGCCTATTAATTTATTTATATATACGCCCAATGGGCATCTCCATTCTATGTCAATCGCATAAATCACATTGAATCAGTTCAACATCGCTTGCTTCGAAAAATAGCGTGGATGCTCGGACTAGAGAGAGATCATTATTCTTATGCTGAAATAGAGTCAATGTTAAATATTTCTAGTCTACAAAAACGTAGAACTGATATTGACTCCATATATATGTTCGGCATACTAAATGGTATAATCGATGTTCCATCATTACTGGGACAAGTAAAATTCAATATTCCGACTCGTAGATTGAGAAACAATGAAGTACTGTTCATCGATCAGCATAGAACAAACTATGACCTAAATTCTCCAATGACCCGCCTTTGTCGTATTGTTAACTCACAACAAGATCTGGACTTTTTTGGTTTAAGTTTACAAGGATTTAAACGAGCACTAAATAAATAGTCCAGATCTTGTCTCGATGTCCCTTATGTTTGTCAATGCTTCTTTTCTTTTTTTTTAAATGTTTTAAACTATTATTTTATTGTAATATTTAAACCTTATAAATTGTATACATGGACAGTGTCCGTTAATAAATAAATAAATAATAAATAAAGGAAATTAGAAAGACACAATGGTATATAGTAGACTCGGTGGGAGTGGAAGCAGGAGAGAGGTGTTTATAATTGGAATAGATTCAGTGATCGTAAGACAACTTGTTATCAAAGTAATCAAGACTGGTATGTTTGTCGGCAGACCTGAGAATTCTGGGCACAGAGGAATAAAAACCACAGTTAGTTCTATGGTTATCGGTATGAAAGAGTGAGTTTGTCTGAGGTTTCTAGTTGGGATATTTAATTTTATCGAGCTCAGTAGTTCAGGCGCATCAAAGAGCGAGTTGAGAATTTTAAATAGGACTCGAAGGTCGGATTTATTTTGACGGTCTTGAGGAGAAGATATTGCTATGTGCCTCTGGATAAGCCCAACCTCCAGCCTATCTTTCTTAAAAATCGATGTTGAACTGATTCAATACTTTTGATGTGAACATCAGCTGGCTATAATTGAAATACATCATAATTGAAAGGGAGGAACTAGAATCCCAATCGTCCATGCTCTCTGTAGCTGCAAGACGTGCGGGGATATTTACTTATTGTACAGCGACCTTGACACTTGATTATCCAATATATTTATAATATAATTCTATTAAAAATAATCCTATTGTATCTTCTCCAAGGCGACAGTTCTCAGAGAATCTTCAGGGTGTATTTCCAGGGTGGCTTCGGTTCCGTCGTTGAAGGGAAACGATACTCCGCCGTCTATGACTAAACCTGCAAAGCGTATTATACATAAACACGAGGGCGGATTGATAATGAAGCAACCTAGCGCTAGATGGCAGCGCAAACACAAAAAAAGATTTATTTTTTCCAAATTGCGATCTGTCAAACGGCAGCTGTTAAAATGTCACCCAAATTCATCGATTAGTTTATTCGTTGTAGTCGTTTGAAGTAAACAACTTTTGTGTTTCTTGAAAAATGGAAAAAAGCGAATTTCGTGCAGTGGTTAAACACTATTATTTGGAAGGGAAAACGGCGAATGAGACAAAAGAAAAGCTCGATAAACATTACGGTGAGTCTGCTCCGTCAGATTACATGGTCAAATATTGGATTGCTGAATTTAAACGCGGCCGAACGAGCACTGCAACAATACCATCAACAGGAAGGCCAAAAGAGGTGGTTACTAAAGAAAATGTCAAGAAAATCCTCCATATAGTTATGAATGATCGCCGAGTGAAGTTGCGTGAGATTTTTGAAATGGTAAACATCTCATATGAACGTGTGTTCAACATTTTGCATGAACCTTTGCATATGAAAAAGCTATATGTGTTGGATTTGTTCCGGCGTTTCAGCTACCATTGCAGGAGCCGTCTTCAGGATGAACTGTGCGTTTTGTAGAAAATAGTATGTGTTTAAGTTCTAGTAATTTGTACCGGGTCGCAGTCGGCAGTAGGCACATTTCTATTGCTTTTGTAAGAAGATAAGAATCCCCTGGAAACGGAAGCTGTTTATAAACTAAATTGCCGAGGATGTGATAAAGTGTACATAAGACAAACAGGGCGCACAGCAAAGAAAAAGATTGACGGACACAAAAGAGCCTGCAAACTTGGGCACCCTGACAAATCCGCAGAGATTCTAGTCAATAACAAAAAGTTTCTTGAAAAAATTTAGGAATGTTCCTCTGAAGTTTCGCGGTCTGGTCCAGAAACTCTGTGTATATTAACTGTGTCAAAGTAGGAGATGGTAATTTTTTTGCATAACGATAGTAGGAGGACCGGCAATCGATACAGGCTAATTTTTTATAAAATAAGATGTAGGAAAGGGTTACCGGCGTCGACACAGCGGCTCTTGACGTGCACCGCCGTAGTGAACCCGCGCGACTGGAGCCCCTTGGGGGAAGGCCACACGTCAGCGGATATCAGCTCCCTCACGCTGTACACGATCCGAGGGTCGTCTGCAACAATCGTCGACAGTAAATTAAAGTGTGACAAAAATGAAAACCATTGTGAGTTGATGCGAAGCGACAAATTAATTACTCTTATTTTCCCCTTTCATCGTTCTTCATTAAACGGGTTATTATTCAAAAAGTAGGCAAGATTTCTCAACAACAATACTAATTTACCACGCCGTTTCCCCGTAAGAGTAGGCAGAGAGGATAGAACGCCACAACACCCTATCTTTGCATACATTTTCTCATGCACGCGCGCCTATTATTCCGACTTTTGACGTGTCCATCTTCGAGTATTTGTTGGATTTGGTCATGCCGTGTCTTTCTTGGTCTTCCTCTATTTCTGCATCCATCAACATTCGCATTGTAAATATTATAGCCGTTTTTTCGCTGTCCATTCGTTCTACATGTCCAAACTAGCGCAGAGCTCCTTTCTTGATTCTAGATTTTGTCCATAATGCTACTCTCAGTCTTACATTATGTACAGATCTCAATATTTGTGCATCTATCATACATAGTTTTACAACACATTCGCCTGAGAGATGAATGCTGTCGAAATGCGATCCCTCGGGCGAATCTGTGGTAAAACGATGTATGATGGGTGTACAAATGTCAAGATCTGCGAACTACGTAAGGCTGAGACGTGCATTATCGACAGAATCAAGAACAACATTCTGAGTTTGTCCAAATTTTTGTAGACAAGGACTGGATTCAACTCCCTGGGGAGCTGTTTACATTAACATATCACAACAGAGATGAAGAACATTTAAGAGAAGGTAACATAGAAGTCTAGGCATCTACAGGGCTTATGACCTGTCATTGGCTGGTTTAAGTGACCACTTTACACACTGTGTAACATTCACCATTCTGCCCATATTTAAACATCTATGTTTCTTCAATTCTTTCATCTGTTGATATTTGCAAAGTTAAAGAGCTGAAACCTTTATTTATGCGGGTGAGATTCATCTAATTGAATTATTTAACCTACATACTAGGCAACGCCTGAAAATGTTATTTTTTCAATTTCTGTACTTCTTCATGGACCAGGTGGATTTATCAACAATATTTTGAGTTTGTCCAAATTTTTGTAGACAAGGACGGGATTCAACTCCCTGGGGAGCTGTTAACATGAACATATTACAACAGAGATGAAGAAAATAAAATCGTACTGCGTTGGTTTGGACATGTAGAGCAAATGGACAGTAAAAGAACAACTAAAAGGATCTACGATGTGAATGTTCATGGATGCAGAAAACGAGGAAGACCGAGAAAGACATGGCACGATCGAGTCCGTCAAATACTTGAAGATGGACATGTCGAAAGTAGGAGTAATTGGCATGCGTGGATGAGAAGATGTATGAATGTAGAGGAAGCGAGGTCGATGGTGATGTGGCATTCTATCCTATCTGCCTACCCCTACGGAGAAACGGGGTGATGATTTGTTTAAATGAATAAATTATCAAAAAACCGCGGTCAGTGGAGCTCACCCGGGGGGAACACGAGCTGGTTGTTGTAGAGCTGGGCCAATTCCTGCGCACGTTCCTTGTCAGGGGGGTTCCCGCCGTTCTGCTCCGTCCACAGCCGCAGGAGCTCCTCCACAGATTGGCTGCGAAGGCGATTTATACTGCAAACAGACATCCGTCGTTACAACTTTACTTGGAAAAATCAACGATGCATAAAGTACGCACTAATCGCCTGTGGCACCTGAAGCGTAAGAATGATCATCTTACCTTTATGTAACAAAAATGATAAAGGTACGCTGCGATTGGTGTACCAATGCAGTGCCCCTTACACAGCTATGGAAAGGGAATTATAATTATTATTATATTAACATATTTTTTTTTTTTTTTTTTTTACATTTTTTCTTTTGCACCACAACAGGCCAGGAGGCCTAATTACAGTGGTGAATTACATCACAGAGCACCCAGGCTTGAGAAAAATCACATTTTTTTAAATTTTTGTGTTCTCACCGGGAATCGAACCCAGAACCTTCCGTGCGTGAGTCAAGCGTCTTGACCACTACACCACGGAGGCCGCCAACAGAGATGAAGAACATTTAAGAGAAGGTAATATAGAAGTCTAGGCATCTACAGGGCTTATGACCTGTCAATGGCTGGTTTAAGTGGCCACTTTACACACTGTGTAACATTAACTATTCTGCTCATATTTGAACATCTATATTCCTTCAATTCTTTTATCTGTTGATGTTTGTGAAGTTGAAGAGCTGAAACCTTTATTTATTTAAACTTAAACCACTTAAACCAGCCACTTAAACCACTCTGTTGTAATATGTTAATATAAACAGCTCCCCAGGGAGTTGAATCCAGTCCAAGTCTACAAAAATTTGGACAAACTCAAAATATTGTTTATTATTATTTGTTATAGGCAGGCAGCCTTTACTGACGCGCCTATATCTCGTGTACTGCTTTTTGTCCCAAGTTCTTCTTCCTTCGAAGAAGCATCCAAATTTGAACTGGTTGGCCAAATTGAAATGGACAACTAGACTTGGTAATTCATTCCAGTCTGAAACCACCGTGCTGGGAAGGAAGTTTATCTTGAGATTGAGGTGGAATTGGGGACGATATCTTCCAGTTATGGCCCCGTAAATTTGGGTTAGGATTTAATTGATACATCTCAGGCAGGGGGCAGCCATGGTAATCATTGAGTTTCTTATAAGTTTCTAAAGAGTCCGCTCTCTTCCGTCGTTCTTCCAATGATGTAAGTCCTGGTGCTTTTAATCTACCGTGGCGAGGCATCCTTTCGAGTGATTTGGGGATTTTCGTGGCACATCTTTAGACTTTTTCCAACAGCTTGATGTCTTTAGTAAAGTAGGGACCCCATACTCGATATCCACACTCCAATAAAGGTCTTACATAGGTCTATTTATATATTTTAAGAAATATCTCTGATGATGATGATATTTTGTTGAAATGGAATTGTGTAATCTTAGTGAGAAATTAAAAATATTGATATTGCCAGCCAAACGACAACAACACGACGAAATGTCGATAAATAAGACTTTATTTTCAAGCCACCATAGTGAGTAATACGACTTACCGGATAATGCGCCGTCTGTTAGGTGTTTTGTTGTTAAATGAACTGAGAATTTCACCTTAAATGCCAAGAGGTGGATCCCGTACCGGTAGACACGCACAGACCTGAAGATTTGGTCCGAGTGGGACGGCTGTCTCCGTGCATCTTCACCTGCAGGTGGCTCACGCGGGCCGCCACGTTCTCCCCGATAAATACCTGGAAGAAGAGGTCAAATGAGTTGGCGTTGTAGGTCACAGAGGTCGAATAAGTTGGCGTTATAGGTCGTAGAGGTCAAATAAGTTGGCATTATAGGTCGCATGATGTAATATAATAGGTCGCAGGATAGGCAAACTAAAGGTGATTAATAATGTATTAACATATTACAACAGAGATGAAGAACATTTAAGAGAAGGTAATATAGAAGTCTGGGCATCTACAGGGCTTATGACCTGTCATTGGCTGGTTTGAGTGGCCACTATACACACTGTGTAACATTCACCAATCTGCCCATATTTGAACATCTTTATTCCTTCAATTCCTTCATCTGTTGATGTTTGTGAAGTTAAAGAGCTGAAATAATTTATTGATTAATTTACATTAACTGATGAAAGGGTTGAGGAAATGTGGGTGTCTAAACATAGGCAGAATTATCATAAGCCCTGTAAATATCTAGACATCCATATTCCCTTCTCAAAATTGTTTTCCCTCCCTGTTGCAACAAATGTATATCACTAGGGAGGAAATCCAGCCTGTCTACAAACATTTGGACATGCTCAAAACATTTTGGTCATATTATTATTGCTTGTTTACCATGTCAGACTTTTCATACTGTAGTAGTATTTTTAAACATAATATGAAAATTGATAAAACGTAAAGAAATCTACTCCCAAAGTTTTTGAGCAGGAGCCGCCAGTGGCTGGGATGCCAGTCCCGAGATGACAAGACAATGCCAGTAGAGGCGAGGTGAGGTCGTGCGAGATGGGAAAACAGGTCACGCCACAACACAACGGGTAATCCCCCGGCTCACCTCGTTGAGGGCGAGGTAAGGCAAGACCCTCTTGAATATCCCCGGAGTATTGCTCCTGTCCAGATTCTCTCCGTCTTCACGCCCCATGCTCCACGTCTCCTTGTCCAGCTCCAACCCGTACGAGGTGGTGGCGATGTTCTCCGAGTCGGGAGTCTCCACCACATTGTACCTGGGACCAACAAGTTAAACATTGATTTGCATCTATTTCACATTTTAAAAAAGCTTTGTTTAGAGACGATTTTTGTGACATCCAGTGCAAAGATATGTGTACCATGGGGTACAGATTGCAGAATTTCTTGCCAATCAATGTTAAGCAAACATTAGTCCAGAGCTTACTTTTCCCACTACTTGACTATGCAGATGTCTGCTACCCCATGCTAATTCTGAACTGCTTGATAAATTGGAGTTAAGCTCCAGCCGTGTAATTCAATAGTGCAAAATTCAACCACTTAGCCCCTCACCTTTCTAGTACCCACAACCACACATTCTGCAACATATTGCTGAATATCATTAACCTAATTTTAGTGCATGTTCGGACATGGTGGTGTTTTTATCCCCTTCAACTCTGCATGTAATTTATGTATTTTTTGTAAATACTACAATGATGGTAAAGATTAAAGTGTACTTTAGTATTTGCGTGTACCTTGATGCTTATTCTGAACTGCTTGATAAGTCTGAGATAAGCTCCAGCCGTGTAATCCAATCGTGTAACGTTCAACCACTTAGCCCCTCACCTTCCTAGTACCCACCACCACACATTTTGCAACATATTGCTGAATATCATTAACCTCATTTTAGTGCTTGTTCAGCCATGGTGGTGTTTGCATCCCCTTCAACTCTGCATGTTATTTATGAATTTTTCCGTAAATACTACGGTTATGGTAAAGATTAAAGTGTGCTTTAGTATTTGCGTGTATCCCGACGCTTATTCTGAACTGCTTGATAAGTCAGAGTTAAGTTCCAGCCGTGTAATCCAATTGTGTAACGTCAACCACTTAGCCCCTCACCTTCCTAATCCCCACCACCACACATTCTGCAACATAGTGCTGAATATCACTAACCTAATTTTAGCGCATGTTCGGACATGGTGGTGTTTGCATCCGCTTTAACTCTGCATGTAATTTATGTTTTTTTTCGTAAATACTAAATATAATACGGTGATGGTAAAGATTAAAGTGTATTTTAGTATTTGCCTGTTGGTGTAGTGAGTGTCCTGATGAAGAGTAGGGTATGTCTCGAAACCGGTAGACATAAAAAGTCAGTTTATGAGGCGGACCAGTGTCATGCCGTATAATGGACGCCGCAACAGAGATGTGTCTTACCTCGGCAGGATGGGTTTGTGGAGGTCCAGGGGGGCGCCGGCGACATTGGCGCGCAGTCTCTCATCGCTGGCCAGAGTTGTCCTTATGCGGCTGCGATGGAGCCAGCGAAATCTCCCCTGCGAGTGAACGATCAATTTCATAATTACAAAATACAGTCAACTCGGTAGTTACGAGAAAGATGTGAGGAGACTCAAGTTGTTTGTTAGAAGCATTACTCGTTATACCAGAAAAGGGTTTTTTAATACAATTTTTCCACAATGTTATGGATGAAGCAGTGGCGAGCGGTGATTTATTTTATAGGTAATCTACAAAAAATGTTTATTCATTTTTACCTACATATAAATACGTAAGTAATATAATTAAAAATAGCTATTTTTTCTGTGGTTCTATGAAAATCAATTAAAAAATATATTACTAACCACGCAATATATGTAGCTTTATTCTACACTATTTTGATAAAATACTTGTTCAAAAGTTTATTAAAAAATACCAAAATGGCATTTAGCAGATATTTCCATTATGATTTAAAAGTCAATACTGAGCAATGGCCGATTCCTTTTTAAATTATGAAGCGAACTGCGAACGCCACATGTCCTATATAATATATAACGGTATCCTATTAAAGAAAAATAGCCCTTCTAGCCGCACTAGGCATCCATATAAAGTTTGGCTCTTTATCGAGTAGAGGTGGATTCAAATTTTACTAAAAAATAGCAACATTAACCTTGAAATCGCATCTAAAATGAGGTGTCAAAATTTCAGGCCGCTACGACTCGCCGTTTCGGAGATGTGACGGACAAACAAACAAACTCAACACAGGACTTTGGTTCCGCGGAGTTGGGATTTATGTCTCAATAAATGTAACATAAATATATTGTGAATAAGATGAATAAATAAATAAAAAAATAAACACACACGTGTATTTTCAGCTTTATAAAATAAATATAGGCGAATTACAGACAAATAAATTGGGATAACCCTGCAATAATAAATACACAGATACATATTTAAGAGTATTTACAATGCAAATTAATATCCATTTGGCAATTCTCGACCTGAGTAGGGCCCATTGTTTTGCTGCGAACTGCAGCTAACTTAATACCCAATGGTCATAGAATGGTTTTCCTACGTTTGGGCTCCTCTATAGCTTGGCGCATCATTACTCTGAGGTCTATCATCTTTCTCAAGTTGTTCATCGTTTCGCTCGGTCTTCATCGGCCCCGGCACGGACGAGGACTCACCTGTCGTATTTCCGCCAGAGCGCCCCTAATGTCCCTGGAGCACCACTTGGGCAGGCAGAGTCGCCCCTCGCTACGACTCGGATCACTGTTGAACCCGACCACGGGTTTTCTGCGATACAAACAAAGGTGTTTAGGTATGAGAATATTTAAACTTATAATTAGAAATCAAACACTGATTTGAGTCTACTGAACACTTTATTTTATATATTTTTTTATCAATATTCCTACAGAGATGAGGTAGAATTTTTTTCAAATTCAGGATTATCGATATTCGAGCGTTTACAGGGCTTATGACCTGTCATTGGCTGGGTTGAGTGGCCACTTTACGTTTTTTACAACATTCCCCATTCCGCTTATTAGCGAATATCGACACAGGTACCATTTTGATTCTTGTATATATCTTATTAAATGAGAAAGCATTCACTAGCGTGTTGGAGCACCATCTATGTATTGATATTGAAGTTAAGTATTTTTAATTAGCATATTACTTTATTTTATGTATTTAAGACTCTTCCGAGTTAAATTAAGTACTAGTAATCGCCTGCAGATGATTCTGCAATTTATTTATACTTATATTTTGACCAGATCTTATTACACAACATTATTTTTTGGTATGTGTATTTTTGTACATACACAAATCTGGATTTCTCCCGAGGGGGAGTAGGTATATATATATTTTTTTTATCAATATTCCTACAGAGATGAGGTCATAAGCCCTGTAAACGCTCGAATATCGATAATCCTGAATTTGAAAAAAATTCTACCTCATCTCTGTAGGAATATTGATAAAAAAATATATATACCTACTCCCCCTCGGGAGAAATCCAGATTTGTGTATGTACAAAAATACTTTATTTTATTTTTACAAATTTAAACATATAAAAATAAAAACTTCGTGACAATTGTTTCGTGACTTGAAATTCAAATATAGAGTAAAGCGCCCTTGAGGTATTATATTACGAAAATGGCGCTGTATAAGTTATCCATAATAATAATAATAATACTCGTCCAAACTCAACACAGGACTTTTAGTCCCGTGGAGTTGGGACATATGTCTCAATAAATGTGTTATAAACTACTTATAAGTAAATAAATAAATGAGTCTTACTTGGAGTCTCTTATCCTGGAGGCTGCTAGCAGAAAGGTGCCGTCCCCTCCACAGGGTATGACCACATCACACCAGTTGATGAGAGACGGACTGTACGCTAATCTGAAATATTATCAACATCCATTGTACAGAACAACAGCGGTTTTGGCACTAAAGTTACACACAAGCTAAATCATTTCATCTAAAATATAGTGCGATGACCGATGAAGCGAGTCATCATTTTATATTGAATACAATACAACATATTATGCAGGTCTAACAGTATTGCCCATAGCGACGTCCTGCGGTGTATTAACATCGTTCCTACCATGGAGACATGAAGAACAAAGGAACGTGGCCTATAAAGAGACCACAGGGCGTGGTAACGCCCAGTCAGTCAGTCAGCCCAGCCAGCCGGATGGGTCAGCCCTATGCAACCACTCAGCTCTAGCATGCAGTTCAAGTGCAGCCAGTTCAACTCCTCATAGCCGTAACACTCGCGCGACATAATTCATAATTTATTGCACATAAAACGTATGTCTACATAGCAGCAATGTCCAGCAGTACATTCACGCCATGGAGACATGAAGAACAAAGGAACGTGGCCTATAAAGAGGCACAGGGCGTGGTGACGCCCAGTCAGCCCAAACTCAGCCAACTCAGTCGCAGCACTTCAACTCATCATCGCCGCTGCGCTCGTGCATCAGTTCCGTATATTTATTCACCGTGTAATAAATTCACATTAAACATCACCCTCGAGTTTTCTGTCATTCTCCAACTCAGGTAGGAGCTCCAACCCCCGACAACAACCTTTATCCTACAAGCCCGGTTTGGCCATGTACCTTTCGTATGTTTATTTTTTTATTTAATCCAATATAAAATACAAATACACAGTTTACAAATGAAAATGTTTATACAATAGGTACATTCAATATAATTTTATTTTTATTTTTGGATGTAGCCACTCCACTGGCCCACAGGCACGTTGCGGAGTGTCAGTGTATTATTTATTTTATACTTAATTGTACATACTTTCACATCAATTGTTGTGTAAAAATTAAAAAAAAAACAAAAAAATCAAAAAAATTAAAACATACCTACATCAATAAAACGAGACAGGATTTTCAAGAAACTAAAATTATATTCTTATATATGAAACATTGACATATATATTCAAAACAATTCGAAATATAATTAATGTACAGGAACTTTTAAAGATTTATTTTGCATTGTGCCAATCAATTTTGGAGTACGGTATAATCGGTTGGGGTGGTGCGAGTGACACAGTTTTAAATAGTGTATTGGTTGCACACAAGTCCATCATTAAAATAATACTCAGAGTCCCGATACAGACATCTACTGAAGAAATATTCCATAAATCACAACTTATGACACCAAAACAATTATACGCTAAAACAATACTCACTTATAGATTCAAACACTACTCTTACTCAAATGAAAGACATAACCCCCACAATACATCACATACAAATAATATAATCACTAGATCCTCAACACATAAACGACTTAAACAAATACAAACTAATACCACTTTCGGACAAAGGGATTTTGAGTATTATTCAATTAAAATCTATAACCTACTTCCACTATCTATTAAAGCAATTAGTAATGAGAAAATGTTTAAAAAGGCTATAAAAAAATGGATAGTGGAGCTAGGTAGAAGTAAAATGGATTGTCTCATTCGCCCATACCAATGCTGAATCGACTGCTCCACAACTGTATGGCTTATGTTAGGTTTTTGTTGTTTTCATTGTGTGTTTTGTAATATAAATAATATAGATGTACATAAATACCTTGTTTTTAAAACTGTCTGAATATTTGTTAATTATGTTTGTTTTTTAAGTGAGTCTTCTTTGTTTATTCTCAAATGTAATTAAAAAAAACTAAATTGTTAAGTGTCCTCGGCACGGGAAACCCCAGTGAGGTCACATTATTTTTTTTATTAATTATAGTTTGTAAGCGAAAAATATGAATAAATAAATAAAAAAAATATTCTTCAGCTTGTCTAGTCATTTTAGCAATCCACTGATGGACTCGAGCTTTGTCCCTATCAATATTTAATTTCGTTTAATTTATTTAAAGCTGAAATAAACAAATAAAACCATGTAAATTAGGGGGAGTTAAATTGCGATTACCTGTTGACGACTTGGACAGTACTTCCGAGGTCCGCGAGGGCGTCGCACACCTGGCCCTCGAAGTCTTTCTGCAGACGGTGGTAGTGGAGCAGCGCCTCGTAGTCGGAGCCCCGACTCCTGATCAGCCCCTCGAGCTGATTGGGACTGGCGCCGCGATGGCGGTTCCTGAAAAAATCATTCGGGCGGGTGAAGAATATGGCTTTGAACACAGAATATAGAAAAGCTTAAGTATGGAAGCGAAGTAAAGAATGGTACGTATGATAAGCCTCTATTTAGACTTGACCAAAATTTAATGTTGACTCATTTACTGTGCGATTTGAGTTGCAGATATAATGGCTGGGTGGCAGCAGCCTTGCAGAGTGAAGTTGTGTGCGCTCGCCTCGCAACAGCGCCAGCGGTTGTACTCTAGTACTCTATCTAAGTACTCTATCGAGAACCGTTGCTCGGTTACTAGTTACTGGCACATCCACGCAGGGGTTTCCCCTTGCGTTATTTATTTATATATACGCCCAATGGGCATTTTTAAGGACAAATTTATACACCGGCAGACCTGAGAATTCTGGGCATAGGGGAATGAAAACCTTAGTTAGTTCTATGAAAATGGTTTTTGCGAGGAATTCAGTACTATGACGAAAAGTAATTTCGCCAGAGTTCGATAGGGATCATGTTAGGATCTGTGTTAGGATTTTGCCGGTAGTGTCTTGATGATTTGATGTTCCACTGTGATTTGTTATAGATACGTATTGTTTTTCTTCTGTTGATTGAGTGCATGTTGTATAGGGCAAATTATTCTAATGTTTCCTATATGTATTTGGGTTTCGTGTCGTTTGATCGATTGGTTTGTATTACTACGTTCTTCTTCCTTTCCGATGCGGGATCTGGAGCGTGCGGCCGCGGTCTCAATTTGGAACTAACACTGTATTCCTCCACTGTCGTACTGGGAAATTAGAAAAGGGTGATTGTGCTGACCATGTGTATTTGATTGATCACAAACTGACAAAACTGCAGTGAGGGGTACAATGAAAGTTTTTAAAGTTTATTTGTTTTGTTATTTTCGCGGTTTGATTGTGAAGAAATATTAAATTTTCGCTTAATTAGTTTAAAAAAAAAAATTGATATTGTTATGCGAAACTGAAGAAAGACTCAAGTCTTTATGAACAGTTTCGGGAAAGGGGTGGATGCTTACATTGTATGGTTATCGGTATGAAAGAGTAAGTTTTGTCTGAGGTTTCCAGTTGGGATATTTAATTTTATTGAGCTCAGTGGTTCAGGCGCATCAAAGAGTGAGTTGAGAATTTTAAACAGGACTAGAAGGTCGGATTTATTTATCGACGGTCTTGAAGAGAAGTTATATTTAAGGTTGTTTCTAATTGGCCGAGTAACCGACTGCGCCTGCCGTGACAGAAACGACAGACATAAGCCCTGTAAATGCCTAGCCTATTAAAATGTTCTCCATCTGTGTTGTAATAGAATAGAAACATTCACATTCTATCACTTCTTCGCAATATTTTAAATAATCCCACTTCGCCTGTTTATCTGAGAGCTCATCCAGCCTCGTTCACGACACGGACTATCTCTTCGTTTTAGTGACGAGAGAACCCTTTTAATACCCTGTCATCGCTCTAATTTTCTTGCCTCCTCTTTCGCAGTAGTAGCCGCTCGATTGTGGAATAATCTACCCACTAATGTTAGAGCCCCTTCTTTATTTACATTTAAGTCAAAATTAAAATGTCACTATCTAAATATTTAAATTGTTCCTTCATCCTTCTTCTTTCCTTCCCATCCCATCTCCTCTATTCATTGTATGGTGTAAATTTTTAATTCTTTAATTAATCTTTGTTTTTAATTTTTGTATAAAATTGTAAGATTCAATATGTCCATGTATTTATAATTTTCTCAAACTGAACGGTTTGGGTAGGTAGGAAGAAATTGCCTAAAGGCAATATGCCCGCCCTTATATGTATATATATTGTATATGTATATTAAGTGTCAAATAAATAAATAATATGTTAATTGCTTAAATTATAACTAGCTTTACAGATTTAATTCCTGTTTGGGCCAGAATTTTCTTTCTTATCATTTGCCCTTTGATTATAAATATTATCATGCGTGCTGTTGTATGAATGGAAAAATACTAAGCTATTTATAATTACGTCATATAGAGAAGGAATGTAATTTGTTTACATATTTTTTTGACGTCACGAATCTCCTAAGATTGTTTTCAAAAATATTTTGATGTGTTTAGTATTTATAATAATAAAATACTTTGAATCAATGCGAAAGGTCTGTGGGATAAAAGGTTTTCTTACACGCGGTAAAAACTAGAGCATTTGATTGTACGGCCGAGTTTCTCCAAAATGTATTAATAAATATATTATAACAATGTCAATACAATGAGGAGGTTCAGTGCCTACGGAAATTGGATACAAAAAATGTTTTCTTACACGCGGTAAAAATTGTTCAATTGTGAAAGGCAATATTCGTATGTGTGTCCTCGATACACTAAATAACTCGATAAATAACTACTGGACCGATTTACGTGTTGTTTTTTGGGAAATGACAAGATTTGGCCTGGGCATATTTACAGCTCTTGAAATCTTCAATTCGATGAGTAGAAAAAAGTTAGGAGCTTAAATGTTCCATTAATCGACCTACCAGTGTTGCATTCTCGTAGAATGCATTTACTAAAAAAAATGCAAGGAAGTGTTTTTTTCGTACATAAAAAAAAGTTTGTATTTGAATGTATCGGGGAGGCGTCTGCGTGACAGTGACAGAAAAACAATGTTCAAAGTAGACGAAAATGAGCATTTTCGACACCTATTTTTGATTTTTATAGTTCTTCGGGAACCAGGTGGAAATTTAAAAAAAAGATTTTCAGGCGTTGCCTAGTATGTACGTGAAATAATTCAATTAGATGAATCTCACCCGCATAAATAAAGGTTTCAGCTCTTTAACTTCACAAACATCAACAGATGAAAGAACTGAAGGAATATGAATGGGCATAATGGTGAATGTTACACAGTGTGTAAAGTGGCCACTGAAACCAGCCAATGAGAGGTCATAAGCCCTGTAGATGCCTTGACTTCTATATTACCTTCTCTGAAATGTTCTTCGTTTCTGTTGTAATATGTTAATAAATTATTAATCACCTTTAGTTTGCCTATCCTGCGACCTATTATATTACATCATGCGACCTATAATGCCAACTCTTTTGACCTCTGCGACCTACAATGCCAACTTATTTGACCTCTACCACCTAAAACGCCAACTTATTCGACCTCTGTGACCTACAATACCTAAAATGTTAATGCATGTAAAGTGTTATAATAAATCAATTAAATAAAAAATACAACTCACTGTTCGAATTCATATCTAGTAACTTTGGAGACTATGAGGCATCTTTCAAACTGCAATTCTTTCTTGCTCTCCAGGACATTTTGTCTGCTCAGGGGTCCGCCATCTAAAATACAAACCACAAATTTCATTGCAAGTTGACTGACGCCACAAACTCAAGTGAAAAAGAGAGAAATGAAAATGAGATAATCATAGGACCTTACTTATTAGATTACCACCTTATACCAAGCTAACACCGAGGAATAACTATACCCGGTATGACTAGGATAAAAAGAGCTTCGCAATAGGGAAATATCACGTACTACAAATACCGATAAAAATATATAAAATGGATTTACACGACCAAGGAAGACGTGGCATGATCAGATAAACCAAAATCTTAAGTCTGGTCATGTCAAAAGCAGACAGAACCGAAGGGCATGTATGACAAGATGTACGAATGTGGAAGAGGCTAGGAGTGTATGCCAGGATAGACGTGTGTGGCGGTCCATTCTCTCTGCTCACCCCTACGGAGAAATGGCGTGATGGTAGTAGTAGTAGTAGATTTACAAACAAACCATCACGCCGTTTCTCCGTAGGGGTACCTCACTTCCTCTACATTCACACATCTTCTCATGCACGCACGCCGATTATTCCTACTCTTCACATGTCGTCCATCTTCAAGTATTTGATGGACTCGATCGTGCCATGTCTTTCTCGGTCTTCCTCGTTTTCTGCATCCATCAACATTCGCATCGTAAATCCTTTTAGCCGTTCTTTCGCTGTCCATTCGCTCTACATATCCAACCCGACGCAGCACCCCTTTCTTGATTCTGTCGATAATGCAAGTCTCGGCCGTACACAGTTCGCGGATCTCGACATTTGTGCACGTGTCATACATCGTTTTACCACACATTCGCCTGAGGGATCGCATTTCGACTGCATTTAACCTACTTTCATAATTATTTATCCAATGCCATACTTCGCTCCCATACATTAGAGTTGGCACTAGAACTCCATTGTGAACTGCTGCGATAAATATTTGTTTGCCAAAGTAGATTTCAGTGCGCCAAAATTGGACAAACAACACCGTGGTGGACATTTGACCGAAATTATCTTTAAGACAAATAAATAAAACATCAAATATTATTAAACATAACATAAAAATATTCCTTTTATGTAAAACAAATTTAGTGTTTTTTTTTTAGTTCAATGTTCGTTAATTCGATTGCTCTTATTAAATGACTTTTTACTTATTTACTCTGCTGTGTCGATCAATGTTTCCGCAAGCACAATACAATTTTAGAGAAATATATATTTTTTTTTTTTATAAATAAAATTATTTTACATTTGTGTTATGATTATATTTTTCGCGATCTGGCCACATTAATGAGCGTAACTAACAAAATTCAAGTCATCAAAATATAAAGTGATATTTATTTATTGATGTATATTTTTATTATTGTGGTGTTTTACTTATGGCGTTTAACAAACTGTAAATAAAAAATATTTTCTGGGCGTCATGAAACTTTTGAAAGATAATATTTAATGTAAATAACTGATAAAGACAATTCTTTGATATTAAAGTACGCACAAATTGACATAGGTCATAAAAGCGATCAATTACATACCGAAATATGCCGTTAATAAATGTTTAGACAATTGGATGTACATATTTTCAACAATTTTTTTATTAGATTTAATATTATCTATTTATGAATATAAAGATATTTATTATTAAAAATATATAATAACGTATCCCTAACTCTATGAGGCCAAGTAAAAGCAAGCACAGTATTAAAAAAAACTAAAAATAAAAAATATTACGTTTACATAAATTTCTATAAACATCTGGACAGCCCGCTCTACTACTACTACTACCATCACGCCATTTTCCCGCAGATAGGCAGAGAGAATGGACCGCCACACACGTCTATCCTGGCATACATTCCTAGCTTCCTCCACATTCATACATCATGTCATACATGCCCTTCGGTTCTGTCTGCTTTTGACATGACCAGACTTAAGATTTTGGTTAATCTGATCGTGCCACGTCTTCCTCGGTCGTCCTCGTCTCACGTCACCGTTCATTTTCGCCATATATGCTTGCTTTACCGTTCTTTCGTCGTCCATTTGTTCTACGTGACCGAACCATCTCAGAGACCCTTTCTTAATCTTATTAATTATACTTGTCTCAGATTTACACTCTCGCCTGATTTCATCATTCGCAACCCTGTCATACATTGATTTCCCACCCATTCGTCTAAGAGATCGCATTTCAACCGCGTTCACTCGGCTTTCATCCTTCCTCTGCCAGTTCCATGTTTCACTTCCATACATAAGTGTTGGGACTAAAACTCCGTTGTGCACTGCCAGTTTAGCTTCGATTCGATTCATCTATATTCCTTCAATTCTTTCATCTGTTGATGTTTGTGAAGTTAGGCAGAATGGTGAATGTTACACAGTGTGTTAAGTGGCCACTTAAACCAGCCATTGACAGATCATCAGCCCTGTAGATGCCTAGACTTCTATATTACCTTTTCTTAAATGTTCTTCATCTCTGTTGTAATATGTTTATATTATAATTTTTGTCAAAGGCGTTATTTAAATAATTTGCATAAAATACATGAAATAATTTGAGTTTGACCAATTTTTTGTAGACAAGAACTGAATTCAACCCCCTTGGGAGCTATCAATACTAATATATTTATTTTGACGGCTTACGCCTTTGACAAAGTATAAAATAATATTGAAAAACAATTATAATGAAACAAGACACCTGTACACAAGTGCAGAAAATATAGATACATAAAATAAAACCAGCAGAAAATTAATAAATAATAAAGGAAAATGCAGCAAATTAACAAGAAATAAAGAGTTTAAATGTAAAAAGTATTGAAGTAACAGAGGGGATGTATCATGGCATAAACAGTCCAACAAGTATAACACTTAGTGCATTTTTATAATTTAGAAAAGAAGTGATTAAAAAGTAATGATTTTAATTTGTATTAAGATAAATGAAATAACAATGTTTGATTATGTCCAAATGCTTGCAGACTGGCTGGATTTCCTCCCTAGGGAGTTGTTCATATTTAAATTTATTTCAACAGAGAGGGAAAAAGTTTTCGAGAAGGGAATATGGAAGTCTAGGCATTTACAGGGCTTATGACCTGTCATTGGCTGGTTTAAGTGGCCACTTTGCACACTGTGTAACATTCACCATTCTGCCCATGTTTGAACATCCACATTTCCTCAACTCTTCCATCTGTTGACTTTAGTGAAGTGAAAGAGCTGAAACCTTTATCACGTGGGTGAGATTCATCCGGCTGAACCAAATCACCTACTAGGCAACACCTACATTGTTTCCAGGCGTTGCCTAGTAGGTGATTTGGTTCAGCCGGATGAATCTCACCCACGTGATAAAGGTTTCAGCTCTTTCACTTCACTAAAGTCAACAGATGGAAGAGTTGATGAAATGTGGATGTTCAAACATGGGCAGAATGGTGAATGTTACACAGTGTGTAAAGTGGCCACTTAAACCAGCCAATGACAGGTCATAAGCCCTGTAAATGCCTAGACTTCCATATTCCCTTCTCGAAAACTTTTTCCCTCTCTGTTGAAATAAATTTAAATGAAATAAATCTAAGTTTCCATGTTTGTTCGCTAACATGCGGAGCCGTGGAATAGGTGAGTATTTAGCATAGTTTGACTATGCAAATCAACAGCAAGAGAAGTATTTTGTCTCGTCTCACATAAAATTCACACAATTCAAAAGTTTGGGACTGTCAAGAACATTATTAAATAACTTGAAAAGTAGCACTAAATCTGAAATGTTCCTTCTATCACTAATACATATTAATTTTGACTGCTTCATTAAACATTTATAGTTAAGCTCTTCTTTATCTTTAAAACTTGTGTTGGACCTTCTCCATACTGTTTATATGGGTAACATTTATTTACTTAAAATTGCCTCTGGTTCAATTGACTGTCCTGAACTACTTTGCAAACTTTCTATCAATGTTCCTTCCAAAGTTTTAAGAAATAACCCCTTCTTCACATACCTCTTGTTTCATCTAATTATAGGCAAAATTCATATTTATGGCGAACTTTCAATAATTTTAATGTAATAAATAAATCATTTAACGTAGATTTATTTGAAAATAATCTTAATAACGTGCGGCGTTTGCTTTCGAAATAACTCGTAGTATTTTTTTCTTTTCTTTAAAATTTACATTTAATTACTATTCATTTTATGTTCGAGAATCTTTTTTAACTTACTGTGATGCTACTTGTGAAAACCTGTAATTGGCTTATTTGTTATTTGTTTTGTTATATAAATATGAGATAATTATAGCTGTTGGTTATCCAAATAAATAAAATAAAATAAACATAATGGACTTCTCGTAAATCCAACAAAAACCCAAATTGTACTTGTTGGTAGAAAACAAATGTATTCAAAAGTGAATTTTTCCACACTTCCTCTTTTCAAAATAGATGGTACAGAAATTCCATTCATGACTTCAGTCAAAAACTTAGGTATTATCAATCATAAGCATTTAGGGTGTCACGATCAGGTTAACGAAGTTAGTCGTAAACTTTATAGCAGTTTGCACTCCCTTAAAAGATTACAGAATTTCTTGCCAATTTCATACTCCCTTCTCATAAATGTTTTCCCTCTCTGTTGCAAGAAATTTAGTTAAAATACCAATTTTAATTGCATAGCCTTACTTAAAAACCTGGTGTAAAATTACGCCGAGGCATAGTGGTATAATAACGATGGTACAGTAAAAATTCGTACTCATAAACCTCCAACGTGGTATAAGGTTGGAATAAGCCCGCTATGTCACCTGTCACACTAGATGCAGCACTAAGCACCTATCTTGTGTTCCGTTTAACTTAAGTTCCAGAACTTAACTTGTAGTCAGTAAATGCGAAGCAGCGAATTGACAGTAAACTGGCATAGGCGTTAGTCTCTTTTACTCTACTACGCGTTTTGCACGGCAAATGTGACAACGCTCATTTTTCATAACATTATTTCAAACTATCGTTCAATAAAATATAATATCTATTTAATTATACCTCAGCAATGTCTAATAAAGACATTTTTTATCACTTTTTTAAAAAACAACTGAAGATCATTTATCTGTCAAAAGAAAATTTATTATTTAAATATAGAACTGGACACTCGTGTAGGTATCGACAGCTGTTTAAGAACTTAAAATATATGATTTATGAATATCTGGTTCTTACCGCTGTATAGCCGACGAATCGCGGAGCTTAACCTCTTCATAAGTCAATTTGATTTTACATTCACAGATGTTTTAATTGAATAACAAAACTTCGAATGCGATATTAGGTTATAGTTATAAATTGTTGTAAATTTCCTATACGCGGTCACCTGATGACACTTCTGAGTTGTTACAGAAACGATATTAAGCACAAATATTTGCTTTGCAGTGACGACAAACTCACTTCGGTAAGATAAGAAAATGGACCGACAAAAACGAGTGAGAAATTTTACTTAAGATCTTTCCAAGCAATCCAAGCATACTTAAAAATAAAACATAACCTATTTTACTCCTTTGACGTCTGACAGATAGTGTTGGATTAGAAGACTAGAATATTCGATTATTTCGATAACCGAATAATTATATTTCTTATAAACAATATTTTGAGTTTGTCCAATTTTTTGTAGACAAGGACTGGATTTAACTCCCTAGGGAGCTGTTTATATTAACATATTACAACAGAAATGAAGAACATTTAAGAGAAGGTAATATAGAAGTCTAGGCATCTACATGGCTTATGACCTGTCAATGGCTGGTTTAAGTGGCCACTTTACACACTGTGTAACATTCACCATTCTGCCCGTATTTTAAGTTTGTTGCAACAGAGAGGGAAAACATTTTTGAGAAGGGAATATGGAAGTCTAGGCATGTTTTCAGGCATTGCCTAGTAGGTGAATTGGTTTAGCCGGATGAATCTCACCCATATGATAAAGGTTTCAGCTCTTTTTCTTCACAAAACTCAACAGATCGTTGCCATAGTTTTTGTATGTTCAAAAGACCATTTTACAAATTTTACAAAAGACATTTTATTTGTTTTTAAAGTAAAATAAATAAAATCAGTAAGTGGAGATTAGCATTTAAAAAATTCTGAAAATACTATTCACTAACGGAAAAAATAATAATTCTTTAGCTACATGAACGCGTTATAAGAAATTGAACATATTGGCATTCTCACTCATAGTTATTTCTACGTATCTGGTATATTTAGTGTAGGATATTGTCCCTATAGAACAAACCTTTTGAACTTTTCCAAAGATGGTGAATGGTAATTATATTTATTTATTCATGCATTTCATTTATTTATTTCATTTCATTTAATTTATTTTTTTGCACCACAACAGGCCAGGAGGCCCAATTATAGTGGTGAATTACATTACAGAACAACCAGGCTTGAGAAAAATCACATTTTTTAATTTTTGTGTTCTCACCGGGAATCGAACCCGGAACCTTCCGTGCGTGAGTCAAGCGTCTTTACCACTACACCACGGAGGCCGTAATATATACAGTTTCATAATATATACAGTTTTTTGTTCATTTTGCCCAGCTATTTGAAACAGTACTTAGAATTTTCTTGTTGTATTACTTTAGATTGTTTTATTATTTAAACTTTCTACTGAATATGCTGCATAATTTTTAGGTTTAATTTTTTTAAATAAATCTTGGGTATAAGGAAATTTATGTTTAAAAAACCTGTATATATATATATATATATATATATATATATATGTATATATATATATATGTTGAGCCAAATATGTTAGTATTATAAATGTTTGTAAAAGGCAGATTTGTCGTGCATGTTAATAAAATAAAAAAAATAACTCAATTTTCAAAAAATGGTCAGTTGAACATACAAGAACTGGGGCAGCGAGATGGAAGAGTTGAGGAAATGTGGATGTTCAAACATAGGCAGCATTATGAATGTTAAATAGTGTGTAAAGTGACCACTTTAACCAGCCAATGACAGGTCATAAGCCCTGTAAATGCCCAGACTTCCATATTCCCTTCTCAAATATGTTTTCCCTTTCTGTTGCAACAAATTTAAATATGAATAATCATAACCGATTATCAAATGGGGACAACACTAACCCTTATCAAAGAGATATATTTAGATGCTAACAAAGCGAGCGTTTTTATCGACAATTCTCATAGAAAACGTCAGATGTTTAATGGCGGCATTTACAAACTGTTTGCAACGAGATATATTGACGAGATATCATTATTTGAGATAAAAATAATCTCTATCAATACTATAAACCTCTATTGAACAGTAGTCAATCATTTTAATGAGCTGTCCGCTAGATGTGCCAATTATTAAATAGATAACTTTCGACTTCCATTGAGGAACTTCAGCTCTACGAGAAATGAAATACATAAAGAGCATAATAAATTATGGCATTAAATTATGGGGGCCAAAGAATAAATAATAGTCTAGAAACCGCATACGCGCATCAAACAGAAGGCGACTAAACTACTCTTAAAGGAGTTGTTTTACGTTTTGACCCATTATTTTCTTTGTAGACGTCGCTACACCCGATTTAAATTCAACTATGCCGTGTTGTGTCGTTTTAAAGTGCAGAAGTACTGCTGGAATCTTAAAGAAACAGGATCGGATCACATTCCACGTGTAAGTAGCAAATGCATTACTTAAAATTTGAACTATTATGTCATCTGTCAGATTGTCAAAAAAAACAAAATGGACATTTTGTTAGTTTTGCCAGGGTAGTCAAATTTTTTACGGTACTTTGCTCTTTTAATAAGAGAACTAACGAAATTTGGACCTCTCAGATTAAACAACGCCGTGGTGGACATTTGACCTGCATTATTTTCAAAACGTCAAATATTATTTAACTTGACATATAAATATCCGTTTTATGTCAAATAAAATTTGTTTCATTTTTAAGTTCAAAGTTCATTAATTAAATTAAATCTCTTATTAAATGGCCCTTTACTCATCTACTATGTTGTGTCAATCAATATTTCCGCGTGTACAATAAAATTTTAGAGAAATTAAGAAATAGGTTTTTTTATATATATTATCTTACATTTGTGTTATGATTATATTTTTCGCGATCTGGCAACATTACGCGGTGACTTCACGCATGCGCGGAGCAAAAGTGGGGCAAATGGGGGGAATTTCGGACACAGTCTGATGTATCCAAATATGATACTATATACGCTCCTTCCGGGCCATTCTTAATTTTATGTAGTATATTAACAAATAGTATTTTTTTTAAAACCAGCAAACTTCCTCATTTCGAAAATAGACTTTTCCAATATAATTTTTTTATTTAAAGCACTAACTTTTTGGTTTTTAACCACTTTGTTTTTAACCACCTATGTCTCAATTGTTTCCACCGACCGGTTTCAAAGATTAACAAGCTTCTTTCTCAAGGTATATCTAACTAATGAATTCTATCCTATTTTATTTTATCCGTATGCTGCCAATGGAACTAATAAATCAAGGATTTTTGTCTTGAAAGGATGGTAATGTGAGATGGATACGTTCTAAACTAGACAGGAGTGAACTAAATAAATACAGTTTATTTGGTTATTTGTTATATTTTTCTTATTATGAATTGCTTCTTTCATTTCTTAGATTTCCAAGTTGTCTAACACAAATTCCTCTACCTGTGCGCCACAAAGGACGCAAAATGCCGCCTATTTAACGCCTACATGACACATATTCTCCTCTACGGACGCGAATCGTGGCACCTCACTAGGGCTCAAAGCAGGAAATTCTGAGTTTCGAGAATAAAGATGTCTCTGAACAAATAATTAAGAATAGTCCAGAAGGAGCGTAAAATCATATTTGAATACATCGGACTGTGTCCAAAAATCCCTCCACTTTGCCCCACTTTTGCCGCGCGCATTCTCGAAGTCACCGCATAATGTTGGCAGATGGGAAAAAATATAATCGTAACACAAATGTAAGGTAAAAAAATAAGCAATCTGTTAATTTCTCTAATTTTTTTTTACTGTGCACGCGGAAATATTGATTGACACAACAGAGTAGATAAGCAAAGGGTAATTTAAAAAAGAGTAATTGAATTAATGAACTTTGAACTTAAAATATAAAACAATTTTTATTTGACATAAAACGGATATTTTTATATCATGTTAAATAATATTTGATGTTTTAAAGATAATATCGGTCAAATGTCCACCACGGCGTTGTTTAATCCGAGGTACAATTTTCATTAGTTCTCTCATTAGATGAGCAAAATAGGGTTAAAAAAATACCACCCTAGCAACACTAACAAAATGTCCATTTTGCTTTTTTTAACAATCTGACAGATGGAAAAATAGTTGAATTTTTAAGTCATGCATTTAATACTTACACATGCATTTGCTACTTACACATGAAATGTGATCCCATTCTGTTTCTTTTTAATCCCAGCAGCATTTCTACACTTTAAAACGACACAACACGGCATAGTTGAATTCAAATCGAGAGTTGTGTACTGAGCGACGTCTACAAAGAAACTAATGGGTCACAACGTAAAACTAATCGTTTATGATTTGTTTAGTCGCCTTCTGTTTGATGCGCGTATGCGGTTTCTGGATTATTCTCAATTCCATGTATAATACCTACGTCTCCTTTTCTCAGTATTTTTCCTTTATCTCATGTCAAATATTCCTTAATATTATGTAAATTTTGAGTAGGTATAATCTTCCGCAATATTACGAAGGCGTGACTAACAATATATGAATAAATAAAAATGATTAAGTCACCATTTCACGCCTTTTACTTATTTTCATACCTAACAACGTCCTTCAAATTCCAATTCCAAATGACAGCTCGTACCTATATTTATTCTGAAAAACTTACTAAAATTATTCAAATTCACAATCATTATTGACAATAAGATGCAAAACTATTAGTACAAAATGTCTCACGAATAAAAACAAACATGATTTGTTAGCGTTTTGCACTTCGCGCTTAAATATTTGCACATATGCGCATGCGCGTTGAGGAGTTTTAAAAGTAGCCGCACACATACGGTATCATAATTTTATTTAAATCTTTGAAAATATTAAAACTTAATATTATTACATATCATATTTTGATATATTTAGTTTATCTCTGCCTAACTTGAAAAATAAAGTGACCAACATATTTTTATCAAAAAGAGCAAATCATCTTCAGAAGATTGGGTTGGAATAGTTATAATTTGATTGATTAATGTATTTTATTATTGTATAATTTCTTTAAAATATATATGTATTTCAAGTAATTAATAATGTGTACAGTCCGATTATATTAATATTTCATACTCGATTTTTTTATATTTTCATTTTTAAGCACTCTTTATACCACATATATGTAATTGGCAGAAATTCCGTATATAAATAAATAAATAAAATATATAATTTGGTGGGGTAATTACTAACACAGGATGCCGAAAACGAGGAAGACCGAGAAATACATGGCACGATCAAGTCCATCAGATACAGAAGATGTATGAATGTAGAGGAAGCGAGGTCTGTATTCCAATATATATATATGTATAGAGTGTTATTGCGTTATATCTTCTCTGCCTACTCCCACGGGGAAACTGCGTGATGGTTTGTTTGTTTGTATAAATAGGGGTAACTTCAAAATCACCATTTTGAAGTTATAATTTTTATCAAACACATTTTAATTGTAAAGAATAATGATGTAAAAAAAATATAATCAATTTAAGTCAAATGTGCTATGTTTTTTTAGAATCCCCTTTGGATTAGAGCAAGAAAAAAATCATTATTTAAGGAAATTACGTAAATTTATGAATAACGTGTTGCTCCCAAAAAAAATGCCGAATACGGCGGCAGAAAACTGGCCTTTTTATAATTTAGTTGGTCGAAAATGATGAAAACAAAATTTTACTGTAAATAAAAAATGTACTTGTGTATAAATAAATTTATTTATTACATGTTCTTAACTAATTGTATTTTTTTCATATACACAGCCCTGTAATCCAACACGGACTTTTCTTGAAAGAAAGAAAATTTAGTTAAAATTTAATATAACCTTTTTAAAATCAACATCCGGTAGATTTTAAATGCGTCTGTGTAGGTTTTGCGAACGCGCCAGCTCTAGCAGTAGTAGTTAGGAATCGAAACGTCAAACCAATCACTTTAAAGTTTATAACCACAATAATACTGCAATTGGTGTATAATTGCAGTACCTTTGCATCATCATCATCGTTCCCTTTCTGCACATAATGGTGCATAAGGTACTGCATTGGTAAACCAATCGCAGCGTATCTTGATCAGTTCGTTGTTACATGGAGATAAGATAATCAGTCTTACGCTTCAGGTACCAGTCCAGGGACAATGAAATATTCTGATGTGAAAACACCTTTTAAATGTATGCATTATGTAACTTAGTAGACATTATAATAATAAATGTGTACATCTCCGTTCCCCTCCTTATCCTCTCTTCGAGCATCCTTGTCCTAATCCCACCAAATTTACAATAACTTACTGTTCTTTAAAAAAAAAACTTTGATTTTGTATTGAAAAATATATACGAGTATGAAAATAACATTTTTATATGTAAAAACTTATATTTATTTATATAATATGCTCCGCTCTACTCTGCTCCGGAATATCTAAGGGAACTATGCATTCCAGATGAACTAGCTGACAGGCGTCTCACGCTTAGATCAGCTACGTCTACGGCGAGAGGAAAAGTTATTATACCTCTACGCAAACAGCGCACTAAATTTAGTAAACGCGCATTTGCGGTCGCAGGCCCTATGGCATGGAATGCTCTCCCAGCAGAGGTGCGAGGCTGTGAAAGTGAAGTGATATTTCGGAAAAAACTTAAAACCCACTTGTTCTCTAAATCATTTGAATAAATCCGTAGCACGTGACAACAAAATAAATTGTTTTAATTAAATTACAAATTTAAAAGCTTCAATTAAATTAATTTAACAATAGTATCACCATGTAAAGCGCCCTTGAGGTATTTTATTACGAAAATGGCGCTGTATAAGTTATCCATAATAATAATAATGTCATATATTTTCTTTGCAAACTTTGTATACTTTCTTGAAATCTGTTATTGGTTTAGAGTTTACACACTATATCTGTTTGTTTACTGTAAATATGTATGTAGAACTGTTGGTTTCCTAAATTATATGAAATAAAATAAAATAAAATGAAATGAAATGAAATGAAATAAAAAAAATTAATATATTATATTTCAACCGTGTCGGGAATCGAGCCCGAGACCTCTTCCATGGTAGGCAAACGCGCTGACGTGCCTTTTACACTGATGGAATTAAAATAAGAAAACTAGAAAAAATATTTCCTTCAGATTGTTTCCGTATTTTCATAGTTCAATTTAGTAGTAAAACGTCGGACGTAAATCTGTACTGCATGGCGTCTTTTTTGACATATCACTTTGCCACTCGTTTGGAGATTGTGTTTTGTGTCTCCGAGCGTTTTATTTCCGATTTCTATCCGCGACATCCACGTAAAGATATACAATTTATATCAAGCATTGCATATTGATGCGTTTGTGCAGTGAAAGCTACTTTTTACACCGACAAAAATGCACCAGCGCGGCGTGAGTCGCGTCACTTTGGCATGACGCGAACAGTCACTCGAACAAGACAGCCGGGCCAGTGCGCGAATGTCTCAAATATAGGTTAGGTTTCAATATGTATATTCTATTCCTGGTTAGGCTGCGAAAATCATGCCAAATTTATTTATAGTGTAGGCCTTTAGCGAAAAACGCACAGTGAAGTGTGAAGCGATAAGTGGCAAATTAGTTTACATCAGAAAAGTGTTTAAAAACCACTAAATATGGGCCTGTTGACATCTCGATTTCGGGTGAGTACCGCACATTAAAAATACGAATTAAGGCATGTTTTCTTTGGAAAATTGCTCAAAATACACGCGAATTAAGTTGATAACATGTAAACGGATTTATTTTGTCATAAAATTTGTTGGTTCAGTCTAGTTTTGTGATGATTTTGTATGTGAAAATGAAAGTCTTCCAGCAATTGAAATGATTTAATATGTGCATAACTAATCGAATTACTTTCAATTTTATGCAGTTTTAATCCGATTCACTTCGCTGGCAATGCCATTGAATTAAAATTGGTTCAAATATTAATTTTGATTTAATTGAAACAATAGTTTTAATTGGTAATGTATTTCAATCATATAATACTAGTAGGCAACGACTGTTACATGCTTAAAAATTCGGCCCTTCGGGCCTCGTTTTATCGGCCCTACGGGCCTCCGTTTGCAGCTCCTCGCGCCTCGATTAATAAAGATCTCGGTGACCTAGAAGTATTGTCACGTTTTTTTGTTGTTCATCATCATTCCACGTCCGCACGCATGTAAAATGAGTGGTTTATTTATTTTACTATAACTGAGCTAAATTCTATGTTTATTTTTATGAATTATGGCAAAGGAATTGTTAAACAGTATATCTCCTTGTTTTTTTTTCAAATGTCTTAACTTTTACAATATTCCGACTTTTGCTTGTGGTAACACAATGTTACATCACAGCGCACAAAGGAATTATTTACAACAGTCTTTTAAGAGTAAAAGAAACTATGATGGTTTCATAAGTATGTATTAAATCCAAAATATGTTGAAAAAACTGTTGTCGAGTAAAAAATTCAATGTGGTTTTTCCCAGTATAGTCAATAATGCATTTAGAGGGTTTTCCAGTGTTTTGTTCACCAACAAATGTTCCATTCATCAAAACCCATGTTTTGTTCACTAACATATTTTATTTTGTAGAACTCCATATTTAAACTTATAATTAGAAATCAAACACTGATTTGAGTCTACTGAACACTTTCAAAGCCTTATTAGGGCATTTTAAAACGAATGTGAAGATTATCTTCACATTCGTTTGAAAATGCCCTAATAAGGCGAAACAATTGTCACGAAATTTTTATTTTTATATGTTTATATTTGTAAAAATAAAATAAAGTGTTCAGTAGACTCAAATCAGTGTTTGATTTCTAATTATAAGTTGACATATTTGTTCATCAACACTTATGTTTTGTTCACTGACACATTATTTGTTCATCAACACTCATGTTTTGTTCATCAACATTCATGTTTTGTTCATCAACTCTTATGTTTTGTTCATCAACACTCGTGTTTTGTTCACCGTCACATGTATTGTGCATCAACACCCATGTTTATACCCATGTTTATTGGCCAATATTAATGCCTTAGCGCAAGAAGACCACCGGCGAGACCCTCGAGCAGCTGGACAAGGCGCTGCGCACGGCCGAGGAGCACCGGCAGGCCACGGAAGAGCGCCGGCGCCGGACCGTGGCCAACCTGATGGTGGCCAGCGTGGGGCTGTACGTGTTCGCGGCCGCGCTGCTCTACCTCTACTGCCGTCCGGCCGGGTGGCGCGACGGTCTTATCTACTTCTCCCCGCTGCTCGTCTCGCCCGTGCTGTGAGATCTCGCTTTAATTGTTTTTTCTAAGACTTACACAAAATTATCAGCGCAAGCCCCCACCACTACCCGGATCCATTTTAGAGATCTTGTGACCGCTTTTCACATCTACACATTGCAGAAACAAATTTTAATCTTTATTGAACAGTTAATTAATTCAAAAATGTTTGCAAATGTTTTTAGATAGGCTGGATTTCCTCCCTAGGGAGTTATTTAGATCTCAATTTGTTCAAGAGATGGAAGAGTAGAAAAAGATGTTGAAAGAAGAGTGAATGCGGGCAACGAAATGAACAGATCACTAAGCGCAGTAATTGCTAATAAAAATATGTCAATCGATGCTAAACTGGCAGTGCTCAACAGAGTTTTAGTCCCAACTCTTATGTATGGAAGTGAAACATGGAACTGGCAGAGGAAGGATGAAAGCCGAGTGAACGCGGTTGAAATGAGATCTTTTTTTTTTAAAATTTTATTTATTTTAACAAATAAGTAACATACACAAATTGTATTTTTGTTCCCGCAAAGCCGAAGCTTGTCTGCGGGTTACATTACATTATTATTTTTTAATTTATAAAAGGTAAGTACATAGTTTAATAATAAATGAAGAATAAAATATATATATGTGCACACTTAAGTTTCACTTGCTGTTTTTAATATTTTTTTGACTATTTTTTTTAATGAATTTAGGTTTTTTTCCTCACTATTTTCAGCTGGTATTAAATTATACAGTTGTGGTACTACACTCCCCATTGTTCTATCCCCATAGTAGTTTTTCTGTCGTGGCACCGTCAGCCTACCGTCATCTCTTAGACGAATGTGTGGGGAATCAATGTATGACAGGGTTACGAATGATGAAATCAGGCGAGAGTGTAAATCTGAGTCAAGTACAATTGATGAGATTAAGAAAGGGTCTCTGAGATGGTTCGGTCACGTAGAACGAATGGACCACGAAAGAATGGTAAAACAAGCATATATGGAGGAAATGAACGGTGACGTGAGACGAGGACGGCCGAGGAAGACGTGGCATGATCCTGTGTATTTATTACTGCAGGGTTATTCCAATTTTTTTTTCTATAATTCGCCTATATTTATTTTATAAAACTGAAATTACATGTGTGTGTTTATTTTTTTATTTATTTTATTCACAATATATTTATGTTACATTTATTGAGACATAAATCCCAACTCCGTGGAACCAAAGTCCTGTGTTGAGTTTGTTTGTTTGTCCGTCACATCTCCGAAACGGCGAGTCGTAGCGGCCTGAAATTTGGACACGTCATTTTAGATGCGATTTCAAGGTTAATCTTGCTATTTTTGAGTAAAATTTGAATCCACCTCTACTCGATAAAAACTCAAACTTTATATATATTGCCCGTAATCAACTGTCATTATCAACAGTAAACATACTTTAATTCACAAATTTATCTCCTAAATTGAGAAAAAATAGTATCTGAAGTAAATATGTTGATATAAGGAAAGTTTTTAAGCAACATAATACACGGGTCGGGACAACAAATGCCAAAAATCAATGTAAATCATGGTAAAATATTCGGAATCAATTCCCTGTGAAAACTGTCTCCTTTAACAGCTTGTACGCTCCTACTGCTGCAACCAAACATACTGCAATTCATTATGGTGGATTTTTATTTATTATAACGTAATTAATTATCCAAGTTATTTACTAACAAAGCCATGCACAGCTACAAAAGCATCCTTTAAATTTATTTCAACAGAGAGGGAAAAATTTTCTGAGAAGGGAATATGGAAGTCTAGGCATTTACAGGGCTTATGACCTGTCATTGGCTGGTTTAAGTGGCCACTTTACACACTGTGTAACATTCACCATTCTGCCCATGTTTGAACATCCACATTTCCTAAACTCTTCCATCTGTTGACTTTTGTGAAGTAAAAGAGCTGAAACCTTTATCACGTGGGTGAGATTCATCCGGCTGAACCAAATCACCTACTAGGCAACGCCTGAAAACAATTTTCCAATTTATATACTTCTTCTTTTACCAGGTAGTAATTCAACAATGTTTGATTATGTCCAAATGCTTGCAGACTGGCTGGAAGCCCTGTAAATGCCTAGACTTCTATATTCCCTTCTCAGAAAATTTTTCCCTCTCTGTTGAAATAAATTTAAATATGAACAACTCCCTAGGGAGGAAATCCAGCCAGTCTGCAAGCATTTGGACATAATCAAACACAAAAGCATCCGATCGAATTGTTATATTTATGTTGTCAAACAAAACAAAATGGCCACCAATTTGTTGCCAAGCAACAAACCAACATCGCTTGCGTTCTCTGAAACATAGTGATAGGGCTTCTCTATAGGTTCACGCATTATTACTCTGAGGTTGTAGCATATAACATATTTTAGATTTGACGTAGGCTTCATACATAGGCCTTCGGCCTATTTTCATCCCGTTCTCTGTGAGGTTCGCCATCCATCGAGTCGAGAAGGAAGACGCAAGAATGCAGAATTGCTGTTGAAATGAGTTCTAAAATACTGCCAATGAAAATATTTGACTTCACAAAGAGGCCGCAGTCGAAATTATACTCATCAAAATCAACAACTTAAATATAATGTTTTGAAGTAAAATTTGCATACAATACTTCTTAATATTCCATTAATTTACTTACCATGAATATTACAATCTTGTTTTGTATATTCTCCGTTTTAGAAGCAGACATAATGTTTTGAATAAATTCAAATCTAAATAAATTAATCATACTGGGCGCAGTTCATACCGCAAGGAATTCGTAGACTTGTTTAAATTACTTTATTAAAGAGTATCAAGCCTCTTGCGGCAAACAAATAATGGAACTAAACTCCAAACGACTTCTTACCAGGGAATTATACAGCGCCCTCATAATCCGAGTGTTAGAAAAGATCTTGGCATTTCTAAGAACAAAAATGAGCATTTTAAGGGAGTCATTACATAGATTAACCATATGAAGATCAAAAGATAACTGAGCATCAAACAACACCCCGAGATCTCTGGACGTTGAAGCCCCTTCAAGCCTCACTCCGTCCATGAGATAACGATAGTATATTGTTTTGGATGCTCTTGTGTATGCCATTACAAAACATTTGGAAACATTGAAGAATAATTTGTTTTGTTTGCTCCATTGAATTATATTTTGAATGTCACACTGAAGTTTAATACAATCTGAAGAAGTCAGTATTTCATTGATAATGATTATGAGTATCGCACGCAACTACACTGGCTCAGTATCAGGCATAGAAGAAACATTCACATTCTATCACTTCTTCACAATATTTTAAATAATCCCACTTCGCCTGTTTATCTGAGAGAGCTCATCCAACCTCTTTCACAACACGGACTATCTCTTCGTTCTAGTAACGAGAGAACCCTTTTAATACCCTGTCATCGCTCTAATTTTTTTGCCTCCTCTTTCACAGTAGTAGCCGCTCGATTGTGGAATAATCTACCAACTAATGTTAGAGACGCCCCTTCTTTATTTACATTTAAGTCGAGATTGAAATGTCACTATCTAAATATTTGAATTGTTCCTTTATCCTTCTTCTTTCCTTCCCATCCCCTCTCCTCTCTTCATAGTAAAGTGTTATTTTTTTTTTTTTTATACATATATTTATTTTTGTTAATCTTTGCTTTTAATTTTTGTATAAAATTGTAAGATTCAATATGTCCATGTATTTATAATTTTCTCAAACTGAACGGTTTGGGTAGGTAGGAAGAAATTGCCTTAAGGCAATATGCCCGCCCTTATATGTATATTTATTGTATATGTATATAAAGTGTCAATAAATAAATAAATTATGATACAATTATAAATAAACTTATCAATGAAACTTCTTGGTTTATATTATTAATATTCAAAATATTAACTTAATGGTCCAACATTTTAATATTATGTTAATAAAATTTGTATAAAACCACTCACCGACTTATCTGTCTACCGGTTTCGAGACGTAACCCGTCTCTTCGTCAGGACAACAACACTACACTTGGTATTTGCATGTTTGCATGTTGGTGCCAATGCAGCAGAGAAAAAAGAAAGAATAACAAGTATAGCAAGTAATATAACTAGTACTTAATTTAACTCGGAAGAGTCTTAAATACATAAAATAAAGTAATATGCTAATTAAAAATACTTAACTTCAATATCAATACATAGATGGTGCTCCAACACGCTAGTGAATGGTTTCTCATTTAAAAAGATATGTACAAGAATCAAAATGGTACCTGTGTCGATATTCGCTAATAAGCGGAATGGGGAATGTTGTAAAAAACGTAAAGTGGCCACTCAACCCAGCCAATGACAGGTCATAAGCCCTGTAAACGCTCGAATATCGATAATCCTGAATTTGAAAAAATTCTACCTCATCTCTGTAGGAATATTGATAAAAAATATAGCAAGTAATCTTTTAAATTTGAAAAAACAATATAAGGAGAAGATTTTAAACCAAGAGAAGTCAATAAAATTTCATTAAAGCGATTTTAGCAGTAATACAAATTTCAAAAGAGAAATTTTAATTATAATAATAATATTAATGTATGTAATTTGAAGTGATGTAAGAGAAAAAGAGATCAACGGGAGTTTTATTCAAAAGTTTTCAATACACTATTTTTAAATAATTGTAATCCTGTATGATCTGATATAATCCTGAAACTCCCTCTCTCACCTGCATAAATAAAGGTTTCAGCTCTTTAACTTCACGAACATCAACAGATGAAAGAATCGAAGGAATATAGATGTTCAAATATGGGCAGAATGGTGAATGTTACTCAGTGTGTAAAGTGGCCACTTAAACCAGCCATTGACAGGTCATAAGCCCTGTAGATGCCTAGACTTTTTTATTACCTTCTCTTAAATGTTCTTCATCTCTGTTGTAATATGTTAATATAAACAGCTCCCCAGGGAGTTGAATCCTGTCCTTGTCTACAAAAATTTGGACAAACTCAAAATATTGTTGATAAATTACCTGGTCCATGAAGAAGTATAGAAATTGAAAAAATAACATTTTCAGGCGTTGCCTAGTCTAGTATGTAGGTGAAATAATTCAATTAGATGAATCTCACCCGCATAAATAAAGGTTTCAGCTGTTTAACTTCACAAACATCAACAGATGAAAGAATTGAAGGAATATAGATGTTCAAATATGGGCAGAATGGTGAATGTTACACAGTGTGTAAAGTGGCCACTTAAACCAGCCATTGACAGGTCATAAGCCCTGCAGATGCCTAGACTTCTATATTACCTTTTCTTAAATGTTCTTCATCTCTGTTGTAATATGTTAATTAATATGTATTACATTTACATTTCTAGTAATATTATAAGTTTTGTATGATTAGTTATTTTATGTTATGTATAATTTTGATGTGACAACATTTACAATAACAATATTATGTGGAAGCCTCTAATTGGACTTTATGATATGTATTTATGGTATAATTGATTCTTATAAATGTATAAATGTCTGTTGGCTTTCCAATGAAATAAAATAAGTTAACTATGGAGTGTTATCAAGAAATATCAACAAAAAACATCAATGGTATTTCATTGATTTAGTATCCTATAACGTGCGTATAATGTTAGGCGAAATTAGCGTTCCTGGTTCCGATGCGCGGGCGGTCTGTCATACTATTGCCCGTTCATCTCGTCAGACCTGTCATATTTTATTTTATTTTATTTTTTATTTTTTAATTTTATTTTTGCACCACAACAGGCCAGGAGGCCCAATTACAGTGGTGAATTACATCACAGAACACCCAGGCTTGAGAAAAATCACATTTAATTTTTGTGTTCTCACCGAGAATCGAACCCGGAACCTTCCGTGCGTGAGTCAAGCGTCTTGACCACTACACTACGGAGGCCGCCATATTGTTATCATATTATTGAAATTAATTTCAATTTCAATTTATTTATTTATGAACGTTTATGTACATTACAAAAAAGGTCAATGCATACATAAAACGAAAAAATTAATACTAAAATTTAAATGTACAAAAATGGTAAAATAAAAATACCCAGCAATTAAAGAGATAGAATGCTGTCCTCTCTGAACTTTTTTTCACTAATATGAAAGATGTCAATATCTGAAGAGATACGGTTGAGTAAAGACATCGCTCTTCCTACTGGCATTACCATCGGCAGATTGGTTCCGCAAGCAGGAAGATAAAACAGCTTAAGCTGTCTATGTCTAAGGTAGTCATCAGGAACATAAAGAAAAATACTCTCCGTTACTCCTATGCTGATCGTAATACCACGGATCAATCGGAAAAAATACATAAGCAAGTATGCATTTCTTCTTTACTTCCAACTATTGTAGCCGAGCATTCCCAGTACGGAGTCAGGCGGGCACAACCGCGGATAATATCCGCACTCCCTCAAGTAAAGATACCTCAGAAATTTCTTCTGAACCATCTCCAGCATAAGAGAGTACTTCAATTCGTGGGGTGCCCAGATCAGAGATCCACACTCGAGTCTGCTTCGCACCAATGAATTATAAAGAAGCCTTAGAACACGATGCTGATGATGCAGTTCTGTTAGCAAGCAGCAAGGCTGATTTGCAGCAAATAGTCTCTAGAATGCATGACGTATGCCTGGAGAGCGAATTGGCGATGAACGAAAGTAAGTCAAAAGTGATGGTATTTGAAAGGGATAGTGAGGTTACTGACTGCATAATAAATGTAAGCAACGAATGTCTTGAGCAAGTAGAAGAATTTGTGTATCTGGGAAGCATGTTTTCAAGAGATGGAAGAGTAGAAAAGGATGTTGAAAGGAGAGTGAATGCGGGCAACAAAATGAACGGAGCACCTTAGTGCTTGCGCTTACGCAGTAATTTCTAATAAAAATATGTCAATCGAAGCTAAACTGGCAGTGCACAATGGAGTTTTAGTCCCAACACTTATGTATGGAAGTGAAACATGGAACTGGCAGAGGAAGGATGAAAGCCGAGTGAACGGGGTTGAAATGCGATCTCTTAGACGTATGTGTGGGAAATCAATGTATGACAGGGTTACGAATGATGAAATCAGGCGAGAGTGTAAATCTGAGTCAAGTATAATTGATAAGATTAAGAAAGGGTCTCTGAGATGGTTCGGTCACGTAGAACGAATGGACGACGAAAGAATGGTAAAACAAGTATATATGGCGAAAATGAACGGCAACGTGAGACGAGGACGACCGAGGAAGACGTGGCATGATCAGATAAACCAAAATCTTAAGTCTGGTCATGTCAAAAGCAGACAGAACCGAAGGCCATGTATGACAAGATGTATGAATGTGGAAGAGGCTAGGATTGTATGCCAGGATAGACGTGTGTGGCGGTCCATTCTCTCTGCCTACCTCTACGGGGAAATGGCGTGATGGTAGTAGTAGTTGTAGTAGTAGAACACGAATATTCAAGAACACCTTGGCTGTTCGGAGAACAAATCACAACATTCTGCGCGCATTGTCACAGACAGTGCCTATGTGAGTGTGAAATATGAGTATATAAGTTTACAGAATGTAAAGAAATGCACTGCCCATATTTTCGGCCAGGAGCCGCCAGTGAGTAGGACCACAATCCACATGCTTTGATACTCCAACAAAGGTCTCGCTTGTAATGTGTCGTCTTTTCGTCTATTCGGCAGCATAGTCATGCTGCGCTCCGTGGTAGCGCGGTACTACGACTGGAAGCTGCGCAGGAACCGAGTGCGGCTGCAGAGCATGCGGGACGAGAAGAAGAGGATTCTCGAGGAGGTTATGGACAAGGAAACCTACAAAGTTAGTATATTTTCACTATAGAAAGCAGCCAGCCATAGAAAAGTGAAACTGAGATAATAGCCATTTTGTGAAAAGAGTGAAGAGGAATTCCACTGTTTTCTAATTTATTTATTTTCTATTAGCTATTACTATTTAACTAAGCAAAAATTATATATATGTATTTTTTTTGTGCGTTATTTACAAAGATATGATTTTTTAAAGTTACATTTATCAAATACCGCGCCAAATGACTGTAATCAGTGTGTCACTTTTCGGTAGTGACGTCATGAAACGGTTGGCGTTCTTACTTTCACTGACCTGACAAGAATCTATGGAATATTGCTTTGATTACTTCATTTAGTTGATCGTGATTTGCTCATTTCTGTGTTATGGTTGTTTTTACGAACGTTTCGATTTAGAAAAACCTAGAAAGTTGACATAATCTCTGGTTGAAATGTCAACAAATTGAAATGTTTTCTATGGTCAAAACGTTCCTTACAAGGTGCGGGGGCTTTAGAGCGGAAACCGGAAATACTACACGTAGATATAAGGAGTGACGTCATTATTTACGATTTTAAAATGAATACTATTTTTAACATTTTTTATTTATTTTTGCGTGCGTTTTTGAGATATTTCATCCTACTCCAAAATTTTTAAATATCCACGTGTACACGAAATTTAAAAAAAAATTTAATTCCAGGTTGGGCTGGAATTCCTCATTATAAAATCTACACAATAGTTGGAATGTTTTTGACTTTAACAAACGATAAGCTATGAATGCATAAGTTTTTTTAAATATTACAAACAAGAATCTTATTGTGTATTTGACCAGCTTAAAAGATTTTTAAAGTACCGTAAGATTTTTTTAGTTTTGTGGGTTTTTTCTGCGAATTGAGAAATGCCGTTTTTGCGATCGACACCTTTTTCCGAAGGTGATTAATACAGTTTTTTGTATGAAAGCGGTCTGGCGGTTTTTAGCAGAACATAGAATCGACCTCACTGCGCCCGATAACATCAATATCCCATTTTTCCAAAATTGTGGACTGGCTGCTTTCTGCATAACTACGTTCAATTATTCAATCTTTTTTACAACAATATTTTGAGTTTGTCCAAATTTTTGTAGACAAGGACTGGATTCAACTCCCTGGGGAGCTGTTTATATTGACATATTACAACAGAGATGAAGAACATTTAAGAGAAGGTAATATGGGAGTCTAGGCATCTTCAGGGCTTATGACCTGTCAATGGCTGGTTTAAGTGGCCACTTTACACACTGTGTAACATTCACGTGTAACATTCTGCCTATATTTGAACATCTATATTCCTTCAATTCTTTCATCTTTTGATGTTTGTGAAGTTAAAGAGCTGAAACCTTTATTTATGCGGGTGAGATTCAAAAACCAGCCATTGACAGGTCATAAGCCCTGTAGATGCCTGGACTTCTATATTACCTTCTCTTAAATGTTCTTCATCTCTGTTGTAATATGTTAATATAAACAGCTGCCCGGGGAGTTGAATCCAGTCCTTGTCTACAAAATTATACATTCGATAAAATCTAACTTAATTCAAATTTACATCTAACACGTGTTTTATAGAAGACTAATTTTATGTGAGGAAGCACTGCAGTCGAATTTCGGAGAAGGAGAGAAGAACGGACCTTGAATCTCGCGCTTTTTATAGTGTTTGTTCTTGTCTCCCTCTACTTCCGGCTGGGTATCGAACCGCAGGCTGGTAACTTAACGAGCTGCGTTCGCTTGTGTGGTTTCGCTCCTCGGTAGGTCCTCGAGGATTGTCTATGACGGAGGCGCCACACTATGTACTGCATGATTATTGTGCAGGTTCTTTGAACCGTTGATGTGTAAATAAATAAATAAATATGCCTCATTTAGTTTGCAACGTTCGTGTCTATATTCGGGTCTGGTGGATGATTCGTGTCTAATTAAATTTATTTCACCGTTTCCAGGTTGCCAAGGAATTGCTGGACAAGTATGCCAGCCCGGAGCCTGACAAGACTCTTCAATTGATCAGGCAGTCGCTGACACCCAGCAGATCTTTAGTGCCCGCTTTAAACAACGGTAATGTCTATTTATCCACCTTTTGATATATTTTTTTTATTTTTTTATTAATTACAAATAAAAATACAATATTACAACTAAATACAATTTTTTACATTTATCAAATACATATATTTACATTAACGTTTCCCATTACGTAAAAGAAATAAACAATTCTTTAGTACATAATGGGGAGTGACGTCTTACAATAGATTATTTTATTTTAATCAATAATATTTTTAGAATAACATAAATACAAACAAACACACAAACAAACCATCACGCCGTTTCACCGTAAGGGTAGGCAGAGAGGATAGAACGCCACAACGCTCTATCTTTGCATACAGATCTCGCTTCCTCTACATTCATACATCTTCTCATGCACGCGCGCCGATTATTCCGACTTTTGACATGTCCATCTTCAAGTATTTGTTGGATTTGGTCATGCCATGTCTTTCTCGGTCTTCCTCTATTTCTGCATCCATCAACATTCGCATTGTAAATATTCTTAGCCGTTCTCTCGCTGTCCATTCGTTCTACATGTCCGAACCAGCGCAGAGCTCCTTTCTTGATTTTGTCGATAATGCTCGTCTCAGCCTTACATAATGTACGGATCCCAACATTTGTGCATCTATCGTACATAGTTTTACCACACATTCGCCCGAGAGATCGCATTTCGACAGCATTCAGCCTACTTTCATCCCTGTTTTTCCAAGTCCATACTTCGCTCCCATACATCAGGGACGGGACCGGGACTCCGTTGTGAACTGCCAATTTTGCCTCTTGTGACAAGCATTTATTTGCCAAGGTCGATTTAAGTGCACCGTTCACTCTGTTCCCGGCACTCACCCTCCTTTCAATATCTTTCTCAGTCATTCCATCCCTAGTGAACACACTTCCCAGATACACAAATTCCTCTACTTGTTTTAGTATAACTCCATTCACAGTGATTTCACATTTAGTCATACTTTCGTTTCTTTCAAAAACCATCACATTGGATTTATCGACATTCATCGGCAAATCGCTTCTCTCGCATACATCGCATACAAAAGACAATTGACTTTTAAATCACCCATTTTTGCTCCCATTCTTAAGCCTTTCAGTTCTTTCATGCAGTTATCGATATACACGTTGACATAAATAAATTACAAAAAAGACACAAACGATGTTTTCAATCAGTGTTACATAAAGAAGAATTATAGATGTAGTTTTTTTTACGTCTTTCTTAAATATATTGTATTTCTGACTGTACTTTTTATTATCTTTGTTCATTTCATTAAAGAAAAATATTCCTCTGTAAGTATAATGACGTTGCGCAGTAGTTGTTTTTAATTTAGGAATGAAGATATTACCACCTGTTCTAGGTCGCGTACTTACGTTTTGAGACCTAGCAATACTACTATTTATTTATCTCGCCGTCTCGAGGCGGCCTCCGTGGTGTAGTGGTCAAGACGCTTGACTCACGCACGGGAGGTTCCGGGTTCGATTCCCGGTGAGAACACAAAAATTAAAATGTGATTTTTCTCAAGCCTGGGTGCTCTGTGATGTAATTCACCACTGTAATTGGGCCTCCTGGCCTGTTGTGTTGCAAAAATAATAAATAAGTATAATTAGTTAGTATGTTTTCCCTCTCTGTTGAAATAAATTAAAATATGAATAACTCCCTTGGGAGGAAATCCAGCCAGTCTGCAAGCATTTGGACATACTCAAACATTGTGAAATTAACTACCTGGTAAAAGAGAAAGTATGAAAATTGGAAAATTGTATTCAGGCGTTGCCTAGTAGGAGATTTGGTTCGGCCGGATGAATCTCACTCACATAATAAAGGTTTCAGCTCCTTTACTTCACAAAAGTCAACAGATGGAAGAGTTGAGGAAATGTGGATGTTCAAACATGGGCAGAATGGTGAATGTTACACAGTGTGTAAAGTGGCCACTTAAACCAGCCAATGACAGGTCGTAAGCCCTGTAAATGCCTAGACATCCATATTCCCTTCTCAATAATGTTTTCCCTCTCTGTTGAAATAAATTTAAAAAGTTAGAAACTAGTTTGAATATATCTTCTCTTCAAGACCGTCGAAGTAAGTCCGACCTTCTAGTCCTATTTAAAATTCTCAACTCACTCTTTGATGCGCCTGAACTACTGAGCTCAATAAAATTAAATATCCCAACTAGAAACCTCAGACAAAACATACTCTTTCATACCGATAACCATAGAACTAACTATGGTTTTCATTCCCCTATGCCCAGAATTCTCAGGTCTGCCAACAAACATCCCAATTGTTAACGAAAAGGCGGACTGTAAATGAAAATCGAATTTCATTCAGTTTTGTGATGGGGAAATATTCGAGAAAGGATAGGAACATGGAATGGATACCTACCTTCAATATGGTCTGAATGTTCTTCAATTTCTGGCACTGGATCACAAAATGAACTATAAAATATAACAATGTTTTCCACGACGCGCGACGATTCCAGCCACTTTTTATCCGATTTTATGTGAAGTCAAAAATGTTTGGTTTTTGTTCTAAATCCGAATCTTCATATTTTGAATATCTTCCATCTTGATGTTAGGTAGGTACCATAAGGTTGGGTCAAACGAAGAATGGGAAAGAAAGGTAATCGGCCAGGAATAGTATCGATAAATGCTGTTATTAACTTAACACCAGTCCTGATTTCTTTGATAACAAGTTGTCTTCTTTCAAACAATCACTGAATCAAATTCAATTATAACAGTCTGGTAAACAATTATATTATTTTTTAGCAACACCTAACCAGCTGAGGCAGCGGCCGATTGGCCAGTCGTTAACAGTGGCCACTCCACAGCGATTGGCTGTGGCCGTACAAGCATCGCCCAATCAGCTCACTCCGCTTAAGGTAACATATATTTACTATAACAAACATTTTTATAAGCTGATTTCTGGAAGTATATATAACCCAAATATACTGTAAGAGATCTTCCTGCTTAAAACTTGATACTGCAAAAAAAATATTCTTTTATTTAACATATTACAACAGAGATGAAGAACATTTTAAAGAAGGCAATATAAATGTCTAGGCATCTACAGGGCCTATGACCTGTCATTGGCTGGTTTAAGTGGCCACTTTACACACTGTGTAACATTCACCATTCTGACCATATTTGAACATCTATATTTACTTTTTATTATATGTATATTTTTTTTTTGCACCACAACAGGCCAGGAGGCCCAATTACTGTGGTGAATTACATCACAGAACACCCAGGCTTGAGAAAAATCACATTTTATAATTTTTGTGTTCTCAACGGGAATCTAACCCGGAACCTTCCGTGCGTGAGTCAAGCGACTTGACCCCTACACCACGAAGGCCGCCCTTCCTAAATGTTCTTTCAATTCTTTCATCTGTTGATGTTTGTGAAGTTAAGAGCTGAAACATTTATTTATGCGGCCAGCATAAATAAAGGTTTCAGCTATAAACCAGCCAATGACAGGTCATAAGTCCTGTAGATGCCTAGACATCTATATTGCCTTCTTTAAAATGTTCTTTATCTCTGTTGTAATATGTTAATGTTAACAGCTCCCTAGGGAGTTGAATCCATTCCTTGTCTACAAAAATTTAAACAAACTCAAAATATTATTCTTTTAGTGATTTTTAGTAATAATTACAGCCTAAAACCCACTATTTAACAAAGTTTACTGTGTTTAGTTGGATTTAAAAACACGAAAATAAAAATTTTTACTTGCATAAAATGTATACTATGATTTTTTCCCTCAATATTGGGAAATTTATTTATATGGTATCACTTTTTTTAGTATGGCAACACAGAATTTCAACTGTCATTTACATCGCGGCAAAACTGTTTCACGCTTTTATGATAACTGTTTAAACAATCTTCTTTCCAAATTATGTTTATAACTTCAAATAATATTTTTATTACCAAATTAAATTAAATTAAACTTTCTGCATCGTAATTTATTGATGTAAAGACTTTATTCTTGCATGCCACAATTTAGTAAAATGCCAAAATCAGACACTTAAACAAAATGGTCAATCACACTGAACCTACATTGAATGTCTACAAGGCAACAATTTACGCATTTTTTATTTACCTTGATTTTATTCGCAATTGTGGGCAAACGCGGCGGCGCGCGGCTCGGCGTCTTTTGACAGATCAAATGAGTTTCGAAAAATTTTCAACGTAAAACCGGGGTTTTAAAAAACGTTAATTGGGGGAATATTTGAATGAGAATGCATGGAAAAAAATGGGACCTTTAGGTCCGTTTACGTTTCGGCGTAAAAAGCGGGAAAACGAGGTTTTACTGTATATTTTTCTATTGTTATCAGGGCGATCATCTCCCGCGGCCGATTCTCTCAGGCAGCGGCGGTGGTTTCGAGCGTTTGGTCGACTACCTGATCGGGGACGGCCCCGGCAGTCGCTACGCGCTCATATGCTCTAACTGCAAAGGACACAATGGTAATTTTTCATTTCATTAAAATAAACGGCTCTGCGTCTTTGCCACAAAGAAAAAAAATGCACAAGTTCAGGCCCAGCCGGATGAATCTCACCCGCATGATAAAGGTTTCAGCTCCTTTACTTCACAAAAGTCGAAAGATGGAAGAGGTGAGGAAATGGCTCAAAATTAGACAGCGGAGAGATTATCACTCCCTCTCACTTTTGTTCAATGTACTTCATAGTCCTAACGCTCCTATATGCCTGCGTGGAAAATTTCAACGCTTATCGGTTCATGGTTTACCTCTTCGTTCTAATTCTCGAGGCACTCTCTTAATACCCATCCACAATTCCTCTTTCTTCTCTAACTCATATAGTGTCCATGCGGCTCGACTGTGGAATCATCTCCCATCCACCATCAAAGATGTTACTACATTATCTCTGTTTAAATCACGTCTGAAGAAACATCTCTTTTCTCTTCCTTAATCTCTCCTCCTTTCCTTTTTCCTCTTTCCTCTTTTTTCCCATTGAGTAATACTTTTGATTTAAGGTAATTTATAAACAAATATGTTTATTTATATTTTTATATATCTTTAGCTTTTTAATATTTTTTTTCTATTGAATATGTTCTGTGACTTGAATTATAAAAATAAAACTTTTATTTTATTGGTTGGTTGGAAGAAATTGCCATTTGGCAATAAGCCCGCCAATGTACAAATAACATTATGTACAAAAAGTTAAATAAAAAAATATAGATAGGCAGAATGGTGAATGTCAATTTATATGCGTGGGTGGGCTAAAAAGTAATGCACACATGTTTGTAGAGCACGAACTATAACAAATATATTGTTTTCAATATTTTAAATATATATTTAAGAACCAAAATTTATTTACATATAATTCAAATAGATCAAGTCAAAGAAGGAATCGTGTGTTAGAAATAGCACATTGTAAAACGAGGCTCGCACAGAGACATGCATATTTTATAGGCCCAAAAATTTTTAATTCTTTTTTTACTGATAATATTTAATTTATCCCAAACTGTAAAAATTTTCCTTCTTTTAAAAAACACGCACTATCCTGGATTCAAACTAAAGATATGAACTCTTTTTTTCTATGATTTATTTTGTTACCCTTTAATAATAAGGAATATTTTTGTGTTTTTTAAAATACTTTTTATTTCCTTTTTTAATTACTATAAAGTAAAAAAGTACCTTATAATCTTTTACAAAATATTTTCTTTTCTCTTTCTTATATTACACAAACATATTATACCTGTCTATTTATTATAGGAGCAAAAATTCATAATCATTTCTTGTCTACCCAGGAACAGGCCATGCCTTTGTGGGATTTTTGTTTACTATTTTTACTGTTGATATGTTTTTTATTGCTATGTAATTATCCTTTATTTTTCGTATACTCTGTTTTACCTTTTATGTATAAAAAAATAAAATATATATATAGCAAGATCTGCCTAAAAGTACATCAAATTACAATTCTCAAGCTTCAAAATCATATTTAAATTTATTTTTGAGCATGGAAGTCTAAGCATTAACAGGGTTTATGACCTGTCATTGGCTGGTGCAAATCCGAAAAGAAGCATTGACAAACATAAGGGACATCGAGACAAGATCTGGACTATTTATTTAGTGCTGGTTTAAATCGCAGTAAACTTGAACCAAAAAAGTCCAGATGTTCTTGTCTCGAGTTAACAATACGACAGAGACGAGTCATCGGAGAATTAAAGCCATAGTTTGTTCTGTGCTGATCGATGAACGAACAGTACTTCATTGTTTCTCAACGTACGAGTCGGAATATAGAATTTAACTTATCCCAGTAATGATGGCACATCGATTATACCATTTAGAATGCCGAACATATATATGGAGTCAATATTAGTTGTACGTTTTTGTAGACTAGAAATATTTAACATTTACTCTATATCAGCATAAGAATAATTACCTCTCTCTAGTCCGAGCATCCACGCTACTTTTCGAAGCGAGTGATGTTGGACTGATTCAGTGCGATTTATGCGATTGACATAGAATGGAGACCAGACCATTATTCTAGGAGGCATATCCTAGAAGAGGGCGAGCAGTTGAACAACGTAACGCAACGTCTTTTGATTGGCAGGTATGGCGTTGCCAGAGGAGTTTGAGTACGTGGCGTACAGGTGCGCGTACTGTCGCCATCCCAACGCCGCGAGGAAGACGCGCCCGAGGCCGCCCCAGCTGGTCACCACGCCCGTGCACACCGACACTTCAGGTAGGCCGCATGTTCCTCATCGTCGACGCACGACTGTTGTACTTTATAACAACAATCAGTAAATCCATTTTTATTTTTTGATTTCACATTGTGACAACAAACAAGTATCTTACTTGGTTACATACCACGATTTTTTTACTTGGGCATTTAAAAAAAACTTGTCTTGAATTTATTTTAGATTGTAAAAATTTAATTAAAAAAAAAAATTACATTTTATCTTCATTCCCTTTCCGCACCTAATGGTGCATAGGGCATTGCATTGGTACAGCAATCGCAGCGCATCTTGATCATTTTTGTTACATGAAGGTAAGATGATCAGTCTTACGCTTCAGGTACCAGTCCAGGGACTATGAAATATTCTAGTGTGAAAATACCCTTTTAAATAAATATTTCATATCAACCATGTCGGGAATCGAACTCGAGACCTCTTGCGTGGTAGGCAAATACGCTGACCATTACACCACGAGGCCGACGTTTAAATTTTACATTGTGAAAATCATGATTTTGTTTAAATTTTATTTTGTGTTTATTTTTTTTTAAATGGCATCGCTAAAATCACAACATTTTAAAATTTTACTTATTGAAAATCCATTTTTTACTGCTATATACCATACTGTTTTTGTCCTACTCCTATTTGAGCTTCAAGAGAAAGATTTTTGCAAAATAAATAATGCATCGATACTGGAAGAACTCCATATAACAACTCGTCTATCAGTGGTGTGTTTGAGAAGGATACTATATTTTTTTGGACATATTGCTTGCATTTACGTGAGGCAATAATGTCTGGCCGAGTTGTAGGTAGGAGAGGCCGGGGTAATAATAATGTTTGGATAATTTATATAGCGCCATTTTTGTGAAAATCACCTCAAGGGCGCTGTACAATAAATAAATATCCCAACACGTCTTGCTGCTACAGAGCGCATGGACAATAAGAAATCTAGCCCCTATTTACATTTTTATTTTCAAATTTTTTAGTTGACAATGAAGTTTAGAGTTTAAGTGATATTTTAAAAACGAAATAACAACGAGTCTTGCAGCTACTGAGTGCATGGATGGTTGAAATTCTAGACCCCATTTACTAAATTTAGATATTTGATAGTTGAAAACATTTACATATGATAAAATAATATGATAGCTAACATCAAAAAAAGTCTTGCAGCTTCAAAACGCATCGACAAATGGAATTTCAGCAACATAAGAATGATTTTAAAAAGTTAATAATAAAAAATAATTTTAAGAAACGCAATAATAATACATTGAGCAAAGAACTAGTAAGTATGGCAATTAAGTGAACATGTAACAGCACAAAAAGTGAAATAGAAAAAACTAAACAAAGATACCATTCCTTAACTTATTATTAAGGTTAACAAGAGAATAGACGATACGGGGTAGAATCCCATATAGACGGACTGACCAAATAAAGGTGGCTACGGGGCTAAAATTTGATGAGTCAGTTCGTCGGGCCGAGAACAGACTGGAGTGGAACAGACTAATCAGAAGCGTTCATGGTGATCACGATCCTCAGCATTGAGGGACCGACTTGGAAGAAGAAGAGAACTGGAAGCTCTATCGTCCCCAATCCCAAGATAAACTTCCTTCCCAGCGGGTAGTTTCAGACCGGAATAAATTGCCAAGCCCAGTTTGTCCATTCCATTTCAGTCAGCCAGTTCAAATGCCGTTTGGATGCTTTTTTGAAGGAAGAAGAACTTGGACAAAAAGCAGTACACCAGATCTAGGCGCATCAGCATACGCTGCCCGCCTGTAACGAATAATAACCACATAAATAAATTTATTTCAACAGAGAGGGAAAAAGTTTTCGAGAAGGGAATATGGAAGTCTAGGCATTTACAGGGCTTATGACCTGTGATTGGATGGTTTAAGTGGCCACTTTACACACTGTGTAACATTCACCATTCTGCCCATGTTTGAACATCCACATTTCCTTAATCAAACATTGTTGAATTACTACCTGGTAAAAGAAGAAGTATAAAAATTGGAAAATTGTTTCCAGGCGTTGCCTAGTAGGTGATTTGGTTCAGCGGGATGAATCTCACCCACGTGATAAAGGTTTCAGCTCTTTTACTTCACAAAAGTCAACAGATGGAAGAGTTTAGGAAATGCGGATGTTCAAACATGGGCAGAATGGTGAATGTTACACAGTGTGTAAAGTGGCCACTTAAACCAGCCAATGACAGGTCATAAGCCCTGTAAATGCCTAGACTTCCATATTCTAACTAACTAACTAACCATCACGCCATTTCCCCAGAGGGGTAGGCAGAGAGGATAGAACGCCACACCACTCTGTCCTGGCACACTTCCTTTGCTTCCTTCACATTCATACATCTTCTCATGCACGCGCGTCGATTATTCCGACTTTTCACATGACCACTTTCAAGAATTTGTTGTACTTGATCATGCCATGTCTTTCTCGGCCTTCCTCGACTTCTACAACCAGACACATTCGCATCATAAATCTTTTTAGCCGTTCTTTCATCATTCATTCGCTCCACATGACCGAACCATCGCAAAAGACCTTTCTTAATTTTGTCGATAATGCTTAACTCAGCCTTGCATTCTGCTCTAATTTCGACATTAGGGCACTTCCATATTCCCTTCTCGAAAACTTTTTCCCTCTCTGTTGAAATAAATTTAAATACGAACAACTCTCTGGGGATGAAATCCAGCCAGTCTGCAAGCATTTGGACATAATCAAACATTGTTGAATAGCCACATAGTTTGTACTTAGTATAAATGTTGAATTAAAATAATTTATACTAATTAATAATATATATTTTCATTGCAGATCATAAGACCAGCAGCGAAGATAGCGATGACAGTTTGGATGCAAGAAATATATCCAAATGTAAGTTATATCAATTATCATAGTACAGTACCTTTTTTTTTTATATTAGGTCCCATTTTTTTTCCATATATTCTCATTCAAATATCCCCCCAATTAACGTTTTTCATGACCCGGTTTTACCTCGGAATTTTTTTATAACTCATTCGATTCGTCAAAAGACTAGCCGCGCGCCGCCCGGTGAATGGAGAATAAAATCGAGGTAAACAAAAAAAATGTGTGAATTATTGCCTCAAACTGAATTCTAAGTAGGTGCAGTGTAATTGACCATTTTGTCGTAGTGTCTAATTTTGACATTTTACTAAATAGTGACGTGCGGTTGACGCATGTTTAGGAAGAATAAAGTCTTTTAATAAAATTTCGAAACTCATTTGATCTGTCGAAAGACGCCGAGCCGCGCGCCGCCGCGTTTGCCCAAAATGCTGAATAAAATCGAGGTAAATAGAAAAATGCGTAAATTGTTGCCTCAAACTAAATTCTAAGTAGGTGCAGTGTAATTGACCATTTTGTCGGAGTGTCTAATTTTGACATTTTACTAAATAGTGACGTGCGGTTGACGCATGTTTAGGAAGAATAAAGTCTTTACATCAATAAATAACGATGCAGAAAGCTTAAACATTTGGCAATATAAATGTTATTTGAAGTTATACACATAATTTGTAAATAAGATTATTTAAACAGTTATCATAAAAGTACGAAAAAGTTTTGCCACGATGTAAATGACAGTCAGGGTTGCCAGACTGGATCAAGCGAAAATAGGTAGATTCAGAAAAATAAATCGCTTGATTCGGTGGTGAGGAGGGGAGGGAAGGGGGCAAAAATATGTTTGACAGTTGTTCAAAATTAAAGCGCCGTTTCGCCTAAGGCCGTTGCTTTAAACAGTCGAAAACGCTTGATAAATGAACAATTTAAAACCAGAAGGACTATAATATATGAATGCATAATGGCGGCCTCCGTGGTGTAGTGGTCAAGACGCTTGACTCACAGACGGAAGGTTCCGGGTTCGATTCCCGGTGAGAACACAAAAAATTAAATGTGATTTTTCTCAAGCCTGGGTGTTCTGTGATGTAATTCACCGCTGTAATTGGGCCTCTTGGCCTGTTGTGGTGCAAAAATAAAATAAATAAATAAAATAAATGAATCACCAAAGCTCGCAAAACTGGCCCAGAATACAGGCAAATCTCATTTTATTACTTTGAGGTTATGTTTATATTTTAATTTCTATTTCAACAATACTGCATTGTGTGTAACCATACAAACTCTTCACGGGCTTAAGGCATGAATATTAATGATATTACACTAAGGGCCTATTTCACCACCTCTGAGTAAAGTATTGAATAACTAACCATCACATAACTTAATCTGGTGATTAATGTCCCGATTACCGAGCAACGGTTTCCTTTGATTTGCTAAAAAGATACTTTGTGTGGCAACGTCGCATCTAAACGGCCTAGGCTCACGTCTGACAACGCGACAACGTCTACTGCTAGCTTTCGTGTGTTGTTTATTGTATTCGTTCATTACTTTGGGAGTCGCACGTGTTTTTCAAAAACTGCATTATAATGGAGAATAAGCGCGAAGGGGTGTAAACTTTAGTACCGAGGAATGCGAAGTACTAATAAATTTAGTTTTGCGCCACAAAAATGTGATTGAAAATAAAAAAAGCGACAATGTTTTGTGGAAAGAAAAAATTTCCGCGTGGAAATCAATAGAAGCGGAGTTTAACGCGTGCTCCAAATCCAACCACTTTGGGTCTTACAGAAAATCGTCCACAAGCTCTATCAGTTCCATAATTTATAAAAACACACACTTTCCAAACTAACAAATCGAAACACAAACCCTCTTTGCCGGCTGTCAAATTGTTTTGCCGCTACTACTACTACTACTACCATCACGCCATTTCCCCGTAGGGGTAGGCAGAGAGAATGGACCGCCACACACGTCTATCCTGGCATACAATCCTAGCCTCTTCCACATTCATACATCTTGTCATACATGCCCTTCGGTTCTGTCTGCTTTTGACATGACCAGACTTAAGATTTTGGTTTATCTGATCATGCCACGTCTTCCTCGGTCGTCCTCGTCTAACGTTGCCGTTCATTTTTGCCATATATACTTGTTTTACCATTCTCTCGTCGTCCATTTGTTCTACGTGACCGAACCATCTCGGAGACCCTTTCTTAATCTTATCAATTATACTTGTCTCAGATTTACACTCTCGCCTGATTTCATCATTCGTAACCCTGTCATACATTGATTTCCCACACATTCGTCTAAGAGATCGCATTCCACCCGCGTTCACTCGGCTTTCATCCTTCCTCTGCCAGTTCCATGTTTCACTTCCATACATAAGTGTTGGGTTTTGTCGCCATTTTATTTTTTCTCTAGGTTATGATTAGCAGTTAATCGTAGGGAAGAGCTTTGAGTAGTCTACTCGGGGACTTACTCGCCGAATAGCGCTACTTAGCGGTGGTGAAACAGATTATTTGTTTTACTTGACGAGTAGTTCTAATCAAGACTTTACTCAGAGGTGGTAAAATAGGCCCTAAGTTACCCATGTATGCATTTTTCACTATGCGCAAAGATACATCGGTTGAATGTATTTTCATAAAATATATTAAATGATGTATATTAATAACCGTTCTGTGGAAATTCAAGTATTGCGTATTGAAGCCTGTCAACGACTCTGAAAAATAGCTTTGTTTTAGGTAGAAGCGTCTTGCAGCATAGAGGCCCTGACATGGATGGGTCTTCTCTATTTCTCTATGTCCTGGACATTTTTACAATCATCAATCAATCTTTGTTGTCAAACAAAAGTGCCAAACAAAGAAATAATTAATTTTTTAAAGCTCCTTAAATGTAAAAAGAATGTTAACTGCTGAAAACATTGCTTAAAACAATGATTCAACTAAATTTAAATATATAATTAACTGAAGAAAAACCATTTCTATCATTTTTATATGAAAGAAGATCCCCTTTCATTTTTTCTCATAAGATAAACAAAGACTTCAATAATGTCATGAAATTCTATGGTCATAATTTATCATACAACAATATTATATATTTGGAAATAACCGGGAATCACCATTCACCAATACTAACCAATTCATTTCATTAATATATAATTCATTTTATATTTATCTACAATAGATAAGGGGTTTTTTTAACAGTCAACAGATGGCAATCTAAGTGAGAAAACAAACAATTAATTACACAATATTATTTTTGGTATGTGTATATATATTTACATATTTATACACACACAATTCTTGGTTTTATCCCAAGGGGGAGTAGGTATATTATTATTTATATCACTACAGAGATGGGTAGAATTTTTGTTTCAAGATTATGGATATTCGAGCGTTTACAGGGCTTATGACCTGCCATAGGTTGGGTTCAAGTGGCCACTTTTATGTGGAATTCTACAACATTCCCCTTTCCGCTTATTAGCGAATATCCATATCGGAGAATATGATGTGTAAATATGTGTAAATATGATCTGGTCAAAAAATTAAGTAAAAATAAGTTGCAGAGTCATCTGCAGGCGATTACTAGTAATTAATTTAACTCGGATAGAGTCTTAGCTACATAAATAAAGTAATTTGCTTTAATACTTAACCTCAATATCAAATACATAGATGGCGCTCCAAACGCGCTAGCGAAAGCTTTCCTTGTTTCATGACATATATACAAAAACCAAAAAATGTCTCCGATATGGATATTCGCTAATAAGCGGAATGGGGAATGTTGTAGAATTCTACATAAAAGTGGCCACTTGAACCCAACCTATGGCAGGTCATAAGCCCTGTAAACGCTCGAATATCCATAATCTTGAAACAAAAATTCTACCCATCTCTGTAGTGATATAAATAATAAACAATTAATTATTATATCATGTATTTTGTTTTATTTGTATTGAAATTTTGTTCTATGGAAAAAAACGAGGAAATGTATAGAAATCGGCAAAATTTCAATAGAATTCGGTAGATTGCTCCTAAAATCGGTAGATCTACCGAAAAATCGGTAGTAATGGCAACGCTGATGACAGTCAAAATTTTGTGGTGCCATACTAAAAAAAGTGATACCATATAATTAAAATTTACCAATGTTTAGGGAAAAAATCGTTGTATGCATTTTATGCAAATTCAATTGTTTTTCCGTGTTTTTAAGGTTAAGTACCCACATAAAATTATTTAAACATGTTTTTTTAATTCAATAAAAAATAACATTATTGCTTTAAAAAATACAAAATATTTTCAATTAAATCATTGGTAAATATGAATAATTCACAATTATAACATTTCTTACAAATTTTCTGCAGCATATTTCATAATATAGTCTAGTACAATAATTATATTGTTAAATTATGTAATTTAATTTTTTCCATACATTTTTAAAAACGTAAAACAGGGGTTTTACTGTATATAGAAACAGAAAAGAAGATATAAAAATCATTCAGAAAATTATATATGACGAGCTGATGATACCTCCTTCAGCCCCCACAACCTACCCACTTCCCTCCCACTTCACCGTAGTGGTGGCAGTGCGCTCCGGTACGTTTTTATTTAGGACCACACCTCTGGATGTATCCATGAAAATAAATAAAATAAAATTATTGTTTCAGCGGTGAAGCACGTGTCGATTGTCGAATCGCCTTCCCCGGTGGAAGGGAAACGCGACGATCACAGTGTCGAGACGGCCGACGCCGACAAAACGGACGGCGACAAGACAGCCTCGGGTCTGGATCCGGTGGAAGACATGTCCATCGACCAGTCCGTGGAAGAATCACACCGGCAGTCGGAAAGCAATAAGAAAGAAGACTGAATTACTTAGCAGTTTTAAATCTTAAATTACTCCCCGCCATGAAAATAATAAAATGCGAAACTGTTTATTAATTAACATTAACAGTTAAATTAATTTTTGCGAAACTGTTCCAGTTGATAACAAATCTCCGATTTATTTTCCTGAGTCTACCGATTTTAGCTTGATGGAAGTTTGCAGCCCGGTGGTAGGTTCGAGGATCTTTGCTCTTCTCCGATCTCTGTCTCTGTTGTAATATATTACACTGCCAAGAAAATAGAGTCATAACTTTTAGTTCAAGAGTCAAAGAGTCAAACTCTTAGAAAACATGCTTAAAAATAGACATAAGTGAGGGCATTGGAAACAAAGATTGCCATCTCCCGTTTTGATGTTTTGGAGAAAAATTACAAATATTGCTACACTAATGCCAAAGAGAGTCTTCATGTTAGAAATGTTATTTTCACTAACACTAACTTAAACTTTAATCTTTCCCTTGCTGTCCTAAAAACACCCGCGCGTTACGGTGCTGTGTAGTCACTACACGTTAAAAAAATAAGGGATTTAAATACGGAAAAATGGAATATTATTTTATTAACCATAATTTAATTCAAAGATGATATTATTTCAAATCTAACTGCTGAAAACACAAAAAAACTATTGAGTATCGCTAACGACTCGGGCGAAACGTGCACCCGCGCCTAATTTCCGAGAGCTACTCAGTAGCTATATAGTACTGGACTACGTGGCTGACTGAGAGTATACTTTTGATGATATGTGTAATTTATCCCCGATCTCCGATAAAATGCTTTTTTTGTGCCAATAAGTACTTATTATTTAATAACAAATTATTTCAGTGGATACGTAAATGTGTAATGGAGGAACACTGAAAATCTAAACCCAATATTTATTATATTTATAAAGATATTATAGTTATTACACGCAATGTGTACTGGCTGGGGTAAGATACTAATAAATTAACTTTAATAGAAACACAAATTCAAAAAACTTTCTTAATATTTGTATGGCACGGCCATTTTGAAAATTTAAACCTCAAGCCTGTCGTATGTCGAATAAAATGGCTGATGGATATTGTTATGTTTGCTTCCAAACACTATTTTCAAACCATCGGAAGTATGATTTTAAACTACATTTGCAACTCAATTCATGATTTTTATAAAAATAAAGTTGATAAACTACAGAATGACATCATAATCAGGTTGCTATCTTTGCTTCCAATGCCCTCAATTCTAGCTTTACGATTTAACTGCTCAATGGTTTTATGACACACTTACATTCTTAAACACTCTTAATTTTTTTAATGCAGTAAAATGCTTTTTTTATATTTTTCAATGGAGTAAAAAAATAGTGTAACCCTGAGTTAAGCTTTAGGACATCCTTAATATTTTATGACACATCACCATTGCTTTAAAGAATGAAAAGAAAATATATTTTTAAATATTTCATGTCAGGCGAACGCGTCGGCTATCAGACCAAGAGGCAGACAGCGTTTTCAACAAATCGTAATAATTTTTAAAATAAAATTTGTACATATGTATATTTGTATATATAATATAAAGCTTGTCGCACAGTACTTCTTCTTGGACCAGTGTGATCTTGTTTGCTTTCAAAAGCAAAGAAAATATCGTCATTTTTGATAAATTTTGTAATAAAACCTCAGAGTAATAATGTGCAACCTAGAGAGAAGCCCTATCACTATGTTTCATAGAACGCAAGCGATGTTGGTTTGTTGGTTAGCAATCAATTGGTGGTTTTTTTGTTTTGTTTGACAACATAAACCTAACGGTTCGATCGGATGCTTTTGTCGATGTGCTTGGCTTTGTTTGTAAATATTATTGTTAACCTTAAAATCGCATCTAAAATGACGTGTCCAAATTTCAAGCCGCTACGCTCCCCGTTTCGGAGATGTGACGGACAAACAAACAAACTCAACACAGGACTTTGGTTCCACGGAGTTGGGATTTATGTCTCAATAAATGTAACATAAATATATTGTGAATAAAATGAATAAATAACTGAAAAAATATACACACACGTGTATTTTCAGTTTTATAAAATAAATATAGGCGAATTCTAGAAAAATAAATTGGAATAACCCTGCAATAGTAAATACACAGGTACATATTAAAAAATATTTGCAATGCAAATTAATATCCATTTGTCAATTCTCAACCTGAGTACGGCCCATTGTTTTGCTGCGAACTGTAGCTAACTTAATACCCAATAGTCATAGAATGGTTTTTCTACGTTTGGGCTCCTCTATAGGTTACGCATTATTACTCTGAGGATCCCTCTAAATCAGCGTTTCTTGGCTTTTCTAAGCTTGCCGGCCGGTGAAAATAGGAGAAAAATTTGGGGGTGTAACGCAGGTATAAATCTTTTATTTATTTATTAATTTGTTTATTTGTTTTTGGTAATTACGAGGAAGACGGGACCGACTGAATTGGGTTTATCAGCATACCGATGATGTATGAATTCCATGACTAAACGATGTAATACATATTAGTAATATTGGCTGTTTTTTTTGTGGATTATATGACTTTGAATTTAAATACATTAAAACCCCTGTTTTACATTTTTCAATGGAGCAACAAAAAAGGTGTCAAACTGAGGAAATTAAAAACTGCAGAAAAATTTTAAAAACTGTCATAATTCAGGATTATTCATATTTACCTATCTTTCATAAAAAATATTTTGTATTTTTTCCCTAAATATTGGTAAATTTTATTTATATGGTATCACTTTTTTTAGTATGGCAACACAGAATTTCAACTGTCATTTACATCGCGGCAAAACTGTTTCACACATTTATGATAACTGTTTAAACTTTCCAAATTATGTTTATAACTTCAAATAATATTTCTATTACCAAATTGTTTAACTTTCTGCATCGTAATTTATTGATGTAAAGACTTTATTCTTCATGTGTCATCCGCGCGCAACAATTTATTAAAATGTCAAAATCAGACACTTAAACAAAATGGTCAATTACACTGAACCTACATTGAATGTCCACAAGGCAACAATTTACGCATTTTTTGATTTACCTTGATTTTATTCAGCATTTTGGGCAAACGCGGCGGCGCGCGGCTCGGCGTCTTTTGACATATCAAATGAGTTTCGAAATTTTTTAAACGTAAAACCGGGGTTATGAAAAACGTTAATTGGGCGAATATTTGAATGAGAATGTATGGAAAACAAAGGGACCTACACATTTCAGCGTAAAAAACGTGAAAATGTAAAATTGAGGAACGTAAAAACGAGGTTTTTCTGTAAATGAAGCAAATATTTCGTGGTTATACAAGTAAAAGTGGCCATTTGCAAAAATGACGAAATTGAGATTATTGACTTTTTGACATCGTATTAGCATAATGCTTGACTGGCAAAAATGCCAAGTCGATTCGACGCTCTAAAAAAAATAATTTGTAAAATATGTGACCATTTGATAGAAGCTCACAGATTTTTGACAAGTAAAACTGACCAACACACATAGTCACTTTTATTAGTAAATTTAAGATCCAAAGAATTGACCAAGTTACAGTTAGGCAATTTTACTTGTAGGTGATGTCACCAGTGAAGAGTTGGTTAGAGTTAGTAGTTAGTAAGTTGGTATATGTTTCGTATTTGACAGATACGTTTTTTCTAATAAAAAGTTAATTAATAAAATTTATTCATTAGATTATTACGTAACACTTCTTAATTATTTGTTATTTTTCATTTATTTGTATTTCTGTGTTTAATTAACATTCATAAATATATAGAAATGAATTATTGAAATAAAAAATCCCAAAAATATAATTTATAGTTATAAAATAAAATACTACCTCTTTCAATGAACGAAACAAAAATGATTATCTGCAAAATTTTACAGGTAAAGTTTTTAAATTATTTTTTTACATGAAAGTAATTATGTTTTTTAAATACATTGATACTTTAAATTAAAGTTAAAAATACCGCACATATAATGTAAAATTGCCAACCACCTACCTGAAAAATCTGATCTTTGAGAAGCAATTGAACTCTAGAAAAGCACCAAAATGGCTCCCCTGAACATGATTGATTCTTAAATATATTACAACAGAGATGAAGAACATTTAAGAGAAGGTAATATGGAAGTCTAGGCATCTACAGGGCTTATGACCTGTCAATGGCTGGTTCAAGTGGCCACTTTACACACTGTGTAACATTCACCATTCTGCCTATATTTGAACATCCATATTCCTTCAATTCTTTCATCTGTTGATGTTTGTGAAGTTAAAGAGCTGAAACCTTTATTTATGCGCGTGAGATTCATCTAATTGAATTATTTCACCTACATACTAGGCAACGCCTGAAAATATTATTTTACCTTCTCTTAAATGTTCTTCATCTCTGTTGTAATATATTGATATAAACAGCTCCCCAGGGAGTTGAATGCAGTCCTTGTCTACAAACATTTGGACAAACTCAAAATATTGATGATTGATTCTGTCACTTGGTCAAGTTCTCTTGTATGCCCACGATTTGTTTGTTTTAATTGTGTTTGAAAGAATGAAAATACGCATTTATTTATTATGCATCAGCTTCCGGCGCTTCAAGAGTTGTTGGTTTATGGGAAATAATCCATCGGTGTCAAATCGGAGGATCGCGGAGGCGAATTATCAGAACCATTTTTGGGAATAATGTCGTCGCCAAACTTCACACAGTAAATGTATGGTTTCGCAAGAGCCGTATGCAATTGGCAAGCCAAACAGTGAACTTAACCGTTGATTTTCACAATTTGCAAGCGTTGTTCGATTGTAAGATGTTCCATTATTCATTTGACTATTGTTACAGAGCACAAATGTAAAAAATACTGTCGTAAGTTTGAGAAGAGACAGTATTACCAATCGAATGTTCAATCATTACAAAAAACTCCCTTTGTTAATTTTTTTTTAATGTGTCAACAATATAACATTTAAATAGGTGCGAAGGTTTTCACGGTCACTGTTATCAATATTATGTATCTTTTTTGGGTGATACCGTGTATGTTGGATTTGATCCGACGTTTCGGCTACCATTGCAGGAGCCATCTTCAGTTTTCCCTGAAGATGGCTCCTGCAATGGTAGCCGAAACGTCGGATCAAATCCAACATACACGGTATCACCCAAAAAAGATACATAATATTAATATAACGTTTAGATTAACAAATTACAACAGGGATGGAGAATACCTTAAACAAGGGAATATGGAAGTCTAGGCATTTACAGGGCTTATGACCTGTCTTTGGCTGGTTTAAGTTGCCACTTTACCCACTGTAACAGTCATCATTCTGCCTATGTTTGAACATCCATATTTCTTAAATTCTTCCATTTGTTGACTTTAGTGAAGTTTTTATCATTTATCATTTATTTATTCATATATATGTACATTACAAAATAAAATATCTTAATTCATACATATAGAAATAATTAGGTAAAATAAGGTATACGTAAAAAAAACACATTAGTATACATAATATCCAAAGAATAATATGTTAAAAAAGTAAGAGAATCTTGTAACGAAAAACTCTCTCAGAGACGTGAAAAATGTCAATGTCCAAAGTGATATTGTTCAACATATAGATAGCCCTTCCAACAACAGTTAATTAATTATATAATATAATGCCTCCCGAGGGGGGGAAATCCAGTCTTTTGTCTACGAACATTTGGACAAACTCAAATATTGTAATGAATGCAACTGGTCCAAGAAGTTTAAAAATTGAAAATTTGTTTTTCAGGCGTTGCCTAGTATGTGAAATAATTCAGTCAGATGAATCTCTTCACATCAATAAAGGTTTCGGCTCTTTAACTTCACTAAAATCAACAAATGGAAGAATTGAAGAAATATGGATGTTCAAACATAGGCAGAATGGTGAATGTTACACAGTGTGTAAAGTGGCCACTTAAACCAGCCAAAGACAGATCATAAGCCCTGTAAATGTCTAGACTTCCATATTCCCATGTTTAAGGTATTCTCCGTCCCTGTTGTAATTTGTCAATCTTAATGACTCCCGAGGGGGTGAAATCCAGTCTTTTGTCTGCAAACGTTTGGACAAACTCAAATATTGTAATATAATATTTGATAAAAAAATACACAGAATTTATTTCTCGATATTATAGTCCTTAAAATATAGCTTTATTAAATTGACAGCTGCCAAACTAATGTCACTAGTAGTGGGGAAGTACTTATCACTGACCATGTACCGATCAAATCGATTTGATCAGTTTTTTCATGCAAACATGAAACTCTGTTTCCGAAAATTGATACAAAAATGCAAAAACAAGCCTATTATAGTGTGTTTAAGACAATTATTCACCAAAAAATAAGACATTTATAATTTTTTCATGAAAAACATCGAATCAATTCTTTTTTTATTCAATCAATTTACATTGATCAATTTGTCCCATCTCTAACATTTTTGCAAAATGATGTAACCTTGTAAGAACGTCCTTAATAATTAGGTTTTTTTTTTGTTTTTTTTGTTTTAAAGCTGATTTTATATAATTATTTTGATTTATATGTCAAGCATTGTATATAAAAAAAATTAACACCCTAGATATGGATGATTTTTCGTGGGTCAATATAAATCACTCCTTAGACGTTACTACAAAGTTACGTCGTCACTTTGGCTGACAACTGTCATTCTAATCGAACTATATAATAAGGACTAGTATTATGGTGGCTGGGGCATCAATGCGGTCTGGTTTTTGTCAAAAAGTCCGTCATTTTCGCTCTGGAATAGTCAAAACCAACTCACGTCCAAAATGGCCGAAAATTGACAGATTGGTCATTAACATGTGTACCAATCGAGAAAAAAGAATACTCGCAATTACTTATTTGAATTTGGAATGAAAATATTCCTGGTATTTTTTTATCAAACCTCGTATACAAAACATACATTTAATATGGGTCCCAAATTTGTACCCTGAGGTACACCATAGAAACTGCGCTAAATTTGAATTTGTTCAATGACATACGGTTTTGTAATATCAAATTAATATGTTTTTACTATACACCTTTGTATATAAATGAATTCCATGTTAATTTCTAACTGTACACATTTTAACACTGGTTATAAATAAGCCACTTTATGAAATGTATAATATATTTGCTTCTAGTTGAACAGATAATTTATTTGTTTAGGTAATTTAATAAAATATAAGTTATTTGTTTTTTATATCCGTGTTTTATTTATTTAAACTTCAAGTGTAACTCCCTTATCCGCACTGTTTGGTGCATAGGGTACTGCCTTGGTACGGCAATCGAACCTATAAATAAATTTAAAAAACTCTATTTAAATTTATTTCAACAGAGAGGGAAAAAGAATGTTACACAGTGTGTAAAGTGGCCACTTAAACCAGCCAATGACAGGTCATAAGCCCTGTAAATGCCTAGACTTCCATATTCCCTTCTCGAAAACTTTTTCCCTCTCTGTTGAAATAAATTTAAATATGAACAACTCCCTAGGGATGAAATCCAGCCAGTCTGCAAGCATTTGGACATAATCAAACATTGTTAAAAAACTCTGATTAGAACATGTCCAAATGTTTATAGACAGGCTGAATTTCCTCCCTAGGGAGTTATTTAGGTCTAAATTTGTTGCAGCGGAGAGAGAAAACGATGTTGAGAAGGGAATATGGAAATCTAGGCGTTTACAGGGCTTATGACCAGTCATTGGCTGGCTTAAGTGGCCACTTTACACACTGTAACATTTACCATTCTGCCTATGCGTCTCGATATTGGTTTTAAAACCGAACTGAAATTTAAACCCATTTGGGGCGAATATCGTGTTTAGAAAAATTAACCTCAATTATTATTTTTTAAATATTTTATATGTGGAGTTCATAGTCCATAATCGATGACCTACACGTGCTAAAACGTTTCACCTGAAATCGTGTGATGGCTGAAGAAAGCAATGTCATCATTTTCTATAGAATCCAATACAACATTATAATGCAACTCTAACAGTATTGCACATGAAATCGGGGGGCATCATTCTGCAGTACATTCACATCGTCCCTACCATGAAGAAATGAACTACAAAATAATGTGGTCTTTAAACAAATACAAACTAATACCACTTTCGGACAAAGGGATTTTGAGTATTATTTAATTGAAATCTATAACCTACTTCCACTATCTATTAAAACAATTAGTAACGAGAAAATGTTCAAAAAGGCTATAAAAAATGGGTAGTGGAGCTAGGTAGAAGTAAAATGGATTGTTTCATTCGCCCAAACCAATACTGAATCAAACACTCCACACTCGGGCGACATAATAACGCCCTTGAGGTGATTTTCACAAAAATGGCGCTATATAAATTATCCAACTATATATATAATTCATTATTTATTCGCCATGAAATAAATAAACATCAAACAGCAACCTCGTGTCTTCTCTGTCAATCTCTAACAGGAGTAGGAACTCCAACCATTAACTACCTAAATCCTACATATATATAATCGGATTTTTGAGAAAGATAGGCTGGAGGTTGGGCTCATTCAGAGACCAATATACGTATAATGAGTTAGAAACTACCTTAAATATATCTTCTCTTCAAGACTGTTGAAATAAATCCGACCTTCTAGTCCTATTTAAAATTCTCAACTCTTTGATGCGCCCGAACTACGGAGCTCAATAAAATTAAATATCCCAACTAGAAACCTCAGACAAAACATACTCTTTCATACCGATAACCATAGAACTAACTATGGTTTTCATTCCCCTATGCCCAGAATTCTCAGGTCTGCCAACAAACATACCAGTCTTGATTTCTTTGATAATAAGTTGTCTTCTTTCAATCGATCATTGAATCTAATTCAATTATAAACACCTCTCTCCCGCTTCCACTCCCACCAAGTCTTCTATATGCCATTGTGTCTTTCTACTTTCCTTTATAATAATTTTCTTTGTATAAATATGTCCTTAAAAATGCTAATTGGGCGTATATATCAATGTGTTTGTGTTTTTTTATTGATAAGAGTTTCAAATACTTTAAACTGTTTATTATAATAATACAAAATGTAAAATTACTCTCTGGTAATGTTGTGATTTACATTTCTCTTTTAGACCCAAGTCACAGAATTATTCATTGATATTTTTACTTGAAAATGGCCTTTATAAATGATATAATTATGAACCAAAAATATGAATTAAAACAACAGAGAGCTTCGTCAGCATTTCGTCCAATCCTCGGTGTAGCACTTTAATCTGTCGACGGCTTCCATCTCGACCTCTGCGCCTTGCTGGGCCCCGTTGGAGTCCACGCAATAGCAGAACCCTCGGCGACACTGCACCGGCCTCCAGTTGCCAGTCCTGCAGCAGGAAGGTAGGAAGGCGGACGAGGCCTTCTTCAGCAGCTCGTAGGTCCGAGCGCAGTTGCAGTCCATGCTCTTGGACAGGGGGTCCGAAAGATCGGCCTCGAAGTCCTGGATTTGTTTGCCCCGCTCGTTGACGCAGTATTTCCTGCCAGATTGAAAAGGGTCAATTGTTTATTGGTAAGTCAACAGACAATGAGGAAGTTAGTGCCTAGGGAAATTGGGTATAAAAAATGTTTTCTTACACGCGGTAAAAAGTATGTCTTACGTCTGATTCCTGATTATGATTCTCGAGAAGTATCCATCCGCCTGACAAGACGGCAGGGGGTTCCCCAGGTAGGAGTATCCCTCGTCCTCCGCTGCCTTCATCTCCTTCAGCATCTCGAGCTTCTCCTCCTCGCACTCGCGGTAGTACGAGCGGTTACTGTGGTGCATGGTGCTGTCAACTGGAAGGGCGAGCAGACATACAACTTCTATGTCTTTCTTTTATTTATTTAAACACCTTGTAGGCTTTTACACGTTTACACATTGCTAGCCCAAAGGAGTAATGAGATGTCTTTGAAGAATTCTCAGATAATCGGACTTTTAGGTGTGCAAAAGGCCTGACTGAATTTAATTTATTAAAGTAGATTATAAATACCTCAGAGTAATAATGCGTCAACCTATAGCGAAGCCCTATCACTATGTTGCATAGAACGCAAGCGATGTTGGTTAGCAACAAATTGGCGGCCATTTTGTTTTGTTTGACAACAAACACATAACGGTTCTATCGGATGCTTTTGTCGCTGTGCTTGACTTTGTTTGTAAATAACTTGGATATTTACGTTATAATAAATAAAAATCCACTATGGTGAATTGCAGTATGTTTGGTTGCAGCTGTAGGAGCGTCAAATGGGGTAAAAGAGTCAGTTTTCACAGGTAATTGATTTCAAATATTTTCCCATGATTTACATTGATTTTTGGCATTTATTGTCCCGACACGTGTAATATGTTGCTTAAAAACTTTCCTTATATTAACATATTTACTTCAGATATTATTTTTTCTCAGTTTAAGGGATAAATTCGTGAATTAAAGTATATTTACTGTTGATAATGACAGTTGATTACGGGCAATATGTCGAGGCCGCACTAGGCATCCATATAAAATTTGCGTCTTTATCATTATTAATATTTTTATGTATAATTAGAGAAACATACGAATGGTGGCAACGATTTATAAGAAATAGTAATTATTTGTTTGTTTTTCTGTAAATAAAGTTACAGTAAAACATTATTATCTATGGTCAAATATAATGGTAAGCTGGGCATAATCGCTTCTACACAATTCGCCTCTGCTATCAATGTTATAGTCCTTAAAATATAGCTTGATTAGAATGACATTTGTCAGAAAAAATGACGACAAAACTTTGTAGTAACGTCTAAGGAGTGATTTATATTGACACACGAAAAATCATTCGTATTTGGTTTGTTAATATATTTTTTTAACACAATGCATGACATATAAATCAGCATAAATATATACAATCAGCTTTAAAACTAAAATAAACCTACTTATTAACGACGTTCTTACAAGGTTACATCGTTTTGCAATAATGTTAGAGATGGGACAAATTGATCAATGTAAATTGATCGAGCAAAAAAATAATTCATTTGATGTTGTTCATGAAAAAAGTAAAAATGTCTAATTTTTTGGTGAATAATTGTCTTGAACACACTATAATAGGCTTGTTTTTGCGTTTTGATTTTAATTTTCGGAAACAGAGTTTCACGTTTGCATGAGAAAACTGATAATATCTATTTGATTGGTTCATGGTCAGTGATCAGTATTTCCCCGCCACTAGTCACATTAGTTTAGCAGCTGTCACTTTAAACAAGTTACATTTTAAGGAATAGTCCTATATATTGAGTCAACTATAGAGTTGATTTGACTTACAGCAGGGGAGACCAGTGAGCGATTGCGTCTGCAAATCTACAACTATGGTAGAAGCCAATACGCCGGTATCCGGCTTCACACAGAAGCACCTGTTCCCGGAACACTGCAGGGGGTCGTAGCCCCCGTCGGACGTACAGCGCCGAGGCATGGCCGTCGGTCCAAGAAGGTTTTCTGCTTCGTGTGCGTCGCGGGAACAACCTGAAAACAATGTTATTTGCAGTCATATGCTTATTCTTAGAAATGCTATGCAAGCTCCTGGACGTAACTGCGACCTGTGAAGATCTGCGGGGTCCATAGTCCATAATCAATGACACACACGTGTTAAATTAGTTCACCTGAAGTAGACTAGTGACCGACGATGCAATGTCATAATTTCCTATCGAATCCAATACATGAGTATAATGCAACTTTTACAGTATTGCACGTCAAACTGGGGCATCGTTCTGCAGTACATTCACATCGTCCCTACCATGAAGAAATGAACTACAAACAAAAGTGTTATTAGCATAAAAGTACCTGTTCGAAATACTCGGCAGCTAAAGTTATTTTTTGAATTTCCTGGCAGTCATAATTATTATTACAATTCACCAATACCTAGACTACACCGACCAGCGGCCGGCGGCTGGTAACGAGTATGGTGAAGTTGATATATTTCGTCTGTATTTATATAAATATAGGTTAAGTTTTCAAAAGGTTATAAATTAATCTGTATAAAATTTCTTAATATTGTTCTTTATTTACTTTTTTTTCTCTCATGTATCTCTATAATAATGTATATACTTATGTGTATGTATATGCATATACGAAGGCGGATTGATAATGAAGCTACCTAGCGCTAGATGGCAGCGCAAACACAAAAAAGATTTATTTTTTCCAAATTGCCATCTGTATAACGGCAGCTGTTAAAACGTCACTCAAATTCATCGATTAGTTTATTTGTTGTAGTCGTTTGAAGTAAACAACTTTTGTGTTTCTTGAAAAATGGAAAAAAGAGAATTTCGTGCAGTGATTAAACACTATTATTTGGAAGGGAAAACGGCGAAAGAGACAAAAGAAAAGCTCGATAAACATTACGGTGAGTCTGCTCCGTCAGATTACATGGTCAAATATTGGATTTCTGAATTTACGCCGAGGTTCCCGAAATCGTATTATTCAGATGGTATAAAAAAGTTGGAATATCGTCTTACTAAGTGTGTCGAAGTAAAAGGAGACTATGTTGAGAAATAAAATGGATTTTGAAAAAAAAACATGTTTTTTTCTACTTAGATAGCTTCATTTTCAATCCGCCCTCGTATGTGTATGTATATATGTATATGTGTGTGTGTGCATGCATGTATGTATATGTGTGTGTGTATGTAAGCATATGGATGTGTATGTATGTGTGTATGTTTTTATATGTAAATTTATTAAATATTTTTCTACTATTTCAATCAGTGGCAACATATGGCATAATAGGATGGGGTGGTTGTGCTCAGACAATCTACCGACCGCTCATGATAACCCAAAAAACCATGTTAAAAATAATATTTAAATATTCTCCTACCATTTCATCGGATTTATTGTTTAAAGAGGCCAAAGTCCTTTCAATTAGACAAATCTATTATAAGTCATGTCTGATCAACTTTTGGACCACAAGTAGTAAACAAAGAACACAACAGGAAATAATAACAAGATATTATTTTAAAGTAAATTACTACGTACCAAAAAGTAAAATAACTTTGGCCAAGAGGCATTTCTCTGTGGTAGGTCCAAGAATTTTTAATTTACTAGATCAGGTAACAAAGGAATCTGAGTCATTTTCGAAATTTAAATCTGGTTTAAGTAACTGGTTCGCTCGAACGGGAATGGATTTCTGCGATCAAATGTGGACTAACTGGTTATGATTAATTGAACTTGAATAATGAATAGAACCTTGGTATATGTAACACGAAATGCCACCTCCCCAATAAAGACTTTATTTTGTTACCTTCGGGGGTGGTTTTCGTTATACCGAGGCCTATAGTATTAGGATTTTATTATTGAATATACAAATATATCGCCTTGTCATTATTTGATTTGATAATAATATTTTCCCCGTACATGTTTCTTACCGCGCGGTCTGCACCCTAGTGCGGGGAGGTAGTCCTCATACGTGGCGAGAGAGAGATAGATAGAGCGGGCGACAGCGCGCTATCCCTCTCGCGACGGGATTGGTCGGCTTACTCCCGCCCGCCATTGGACGGGCAGTGTCAGCCGCGCATATTTGCTGTGTATAAAAGGCCGCAGCGCCCTCAAATAAATCAGTCTTAATCTTTCGCTCGTTCAAAGATCATCTCCCGCTCTACTTTCCGCCGATACCGACTATTCTATAAGACCTTCGCCTGCCCTTTGGATTCGACTTCTCACCCTACGCATCCCGACCACGGCGCTCTCTTTGGAATCGAAAGTCCTTTTCAGGACTTCTAGTCAAACCGGCTTTTCGCTGCAGTGAACCGGTATTTGTGCTTCGCCCTTCGGTTTCCGCCGCCAGTGAAATTAAGTTTGTGCTTCGTTCTTCGGTTTTTGCTGCCTTACAAACAGCGGAAGGGACGACCTCGTGAAGAGTGGTGGACCCGCTAACTCGTCGGTAGCGCGTCAGCTACAACAACATTTATCGATATTATTCATGGCCGATTACCTATCTTTCCCATCCTTCTCTTGATCCATCCTTATGGTTCTTTCCTTACATCAAGATAAAAGATATTCCAAATCAAAATATTTGGATTGGGAACAAAACGTAGCAATATTTAGGAGACATTACAATAGATTGCATAAAAACTCTTGGATTCGTCGTGTATCATTGTAAACATCGTTACATTTCATAGTGCATTTCATCATCCTGTGCCCAAAATTGAAGAACATTCATATCGCATAAAAGGTAGGTCCATTCCCTGTTCCTTTCCTTTCTTCGAATATTCCCTACCTTTCACAAAACTGAATGAAATTAGTTTTTGTTGCTACATTCCACCTTTCGTTAACAAATTTAGTGCGTTTTTTAAAAAATACTTTAAAGGTTTTATTTTCTTCGTGTTTTTTCCCTACTAGATGAACCGGGGACAAAGGTTGGTATAAATGTGTGTGTGCTGTTGGCTTACCGCAATGCATATTTATCCCTGCACTTTTTTCATTCACAATTTCTCCAAATATCCGAGAACCATCTTTAGCCAAGCAGAAACATCTAGAAACAGAATAGAATATATTGAGTTTTAATTTAAAACTCTCATTCATATTTTTAATTTTTTTGAAAATAATTTGTATTATTGCATTTTAGGCAATACAATACAAGGCAATACAATATAGGCCCTTTTCAGGGCCTTACAAACATGAAATACATAAATAAAGAGTAATCCCTGGCTATATTCCCCCGGTATTACTGAGGCCAGGCTCGAAAGCGAATCATTTATCTTTATTAGGAGCCTAGCGCTCAGTCACACAAATACCGGGTTCCTAGCTACGTTTATTAATTCACACATTTACATATATCATTTACATCACTTTCATTTGCCCATTTTAACGTTCTTCGCGTGTCCGGAACACCATTTAAATTTAATAATATTTATGTTTTTGTTTTTTTTTATAAAACTCCATCGTTAATGATTTCGATAAATTTACTCATCATATCTTCATATCTTTGTTTACGCACAAAAAAAAATATTTGCTTAGTTAAATAGTACGTTAATAAAAAATGATAAATTAGAAAACAGTAGAATTCCTCATTATAGGTTACCGACTTGCTTAAAAACATGCTAAGCATTTGAGCGATCACAATGAACAATAATAAACATGCTTAAGTTATCGCAGTCATAAGTCAACGCGTGTGTAATCTCTAAGTTAACGCTCATGTCAGTTTGTTTATTGTTTTCCTCATAAATAAATACAGTTCAAAAATTATAAAATAATTTGCATTTGCAAAATAGTAAGGAGTATTTAATACAAAAAAGTGAAAAGCAAATCACAATTACTATGGCTACTGCTTTTCTTGACATTTGGCTTGCTAACCGCCGACTAAATGCAATAAATAGCGTGATAAATAATAAACAAATAAATGAAATTAGCAGTTTTGGAATATTTTACATATTTACACCGGTGAAATCCAAATATGTGATTGCGCAGCAGGATTATACGTCGCGAAACGTAAATATTTTGACATTTAATATTAGGTGTTCACGGATGTTCCATTGTGAATGCGAATGCGATAAACAACCACGGTGAGAAATTGTTATCACGTCGCTTATTAGCACGTCGACAGTTATTTGTGATTGAGCTACAGGAAGCATCCAATCGCACAGACAGTTGTCACCGGAGTCTGTGTCCATTTTCTTACAGAGGTGCTACGTTTCACATTCCTCGAGGAGAAAAAATGTTGTTCAAGGTTTATATAGGCGTATGTAACTTTTGAATTCCTTAATTTCTAAACACAAACTGTCAAGGTTTATGCTTACGTCTGTCCAGGAACACAGGATTTGACTCCGAATTTCCCCTCTTCATCACAACCAGGGCGCTCCTCCATAGAACCGAGGGTTCCATTCTCCCGTCTCTCATCATAGTCATTCTGGAGAATATGGCACTCTGTCACCACTGGAATCAAACGCAATAAGTTTATTACTAAGTTGATTAGTGCTAGAAAATGTTTGATGGAAATAATGGTCAGAGGATTGAGAAAGTTGACAGATTTAAATACTTGGGAGTTCACATAACTGAGGATGGAAGCACAGAGAGCTCGCAGCCCGCCTAGGAATTGCTGGAGCAACTTTTAACATGATGCGTGCTGTCTGCAACTCTAGTCTATACTCGGTCAACTCTTGTATAATGCCAGTACTCCTATATGGGTGCGAATCTTGGCACCTTACCAAAGCTCAGAACACCAAACTTCTGAGTTTTGAGAGTAAGTGCTTGAGAAGAATATTAGGTATAAGGTGGTTCGATTTTATAACTAACGTTGAAGTCCATGAACGGACGCAGCAGGCTCATATAACGAGGGTCTTGAGGATGCGGCGGTGGACCTGGCTTGGACACGTGCTGCGCATGCCTTGGGAGAACCTAAACCCAGGTTGCCTCTTCTTCAAACCTGCGGGCTCACGCCGTCCTGGAAGGTCATCGATGACGATCTTTCGACTTTATTCGGTGGAATTAAGGGGCGCTGGATTGACGTGGGAAGAAGCGAGAGTGCTGGCTAGCGATAAGGTCTCCTGGAGGCAACTGGTGATGTCCACATGCTCCACTGTGATGTGGAAAAGAATAAGAAGAAAATGTTTAAAAATACGAACGTAGCTAACAAGTGAATCCTGTACTCTGTGCCGAATGGTTACTTTAAGGGCAACTTACTCCAGTTCGTGTCTGGGTAGATGGAGACTGTGTGGGGTGTGGGGTTCATAGTTCATTGATCGATGACACACACGTGCTTAATAATTTCACTTGAAATATAGTGTAACGAATCCAAGAAGAAACTCAGCGTTTTCTATTGAATCCAATGCAACATATTACGCAAGTCTAAAGCTAAGGTTTCCTAGGATAGCGGTGCCCGTATCTTAACGGCCGTAGTGGACGGTGATGCGGTGGACAGCCGTCGTAACGGTGACTAGAGAGTGGTTTCCTAAGAAAATGGTGTTAAACGGTGTTGATAACACCGTTTTCCTAGAAAACCACTGTCTAGTCACCGTTACGACGGCTGTCAATAATTTATGAGTAGTTTAGTCGCCTTCTGTTTGATGCGCGTATGCGGTTTCTGGAATATTCTTAATTCTATGGTACAAATACTGGATTTGAATTAGAATGATATGATGAACTTACTCCTTTGACAAGTACTGTAGTCTTCTCCCTCCGTGGGCAGGCAGGTGAGCCCCGGTCCGCAGGCGGAGCCGGCGGGAGGCGCCCCCAGGTTGCCCTGAGTACAAATTTCCCCCTTTGCTAAAAATCAAAACTTCAACCTTTATCAAATGTGTCTTTTATAGTTCATGGATAGTCTACAGGGATGGCAAATATTTTTAAGAAGGGGATATGAAATTTGAAGCCATTTATTTACTCTAAATATTTTTGATATCGAATTATTGTCTAAATTTGTTGCAACAGAGAGGGAAAACATTGAAAAAAGGGATAATGGAAGTTACAGGGCTTACGACCTGCCATTGGCTGGTTTAAGTGGCCACTTTACACACTGTGTAACATTCACCATCCTGCCTGTTGCTGACGTAGCGCCGCATATGAAAACTTGGCGGCCCTTCCTGGGGCCTTTAGATATATTTTAACATAGGGACTTCAGTATGCGTATGCGAGGTACTACCTTAAACAAGTAGTGGAATTTGTGTATCTGGGAAGTATGTTTACTAGGGATGGAATGACTGTGGAAGATATGGAAAGGAGGGTGAGTGCTGGGAACAGAGTGAACGGTGCACTGAAATCAACCTTGGCAAATAAAAGTTTGTCTCAAGAGGCAAAATTAGCAGTTCACAACGGAGTCCCGGTCCCGACCCTGATATATGGGAGCGAAGTATGGACTTGGAAAAACAGGGATGAAAATAGGCTGAATGCTGTCAAAATGAGACCTCTCAGGCGAATGTGTGGTAAAACTATATACGATAGATGCACAAATGTTGAGATCCGTACGGCTGAGATAAGCATTATCGACAAAATCAAGAAAGGAGCTCTGACATGTAGAGCGAATGGACAGCGAAAGAACGGCTAAGAATTTTTACAATGCGAATGTTGATGGATGCAGAAATAGAGGTAGACCGAGGAAAACATGACATGACCAAATCCAACAAATACTCGAAGATGGATATGTCAAAAGTCGGAATAATAGGCGCGCGTGCATGAGAAGATGTATGAATTTAAAGGAAGCAAGATCTGTATGCAAAGATGGAGTGACGTGGCGTTCTATCCTCTCTGCCTACCCTTACGGGGAAACGGCGTGATGGTTTGTTGTTGTTGAATTAGTAAGTTCTCACAATATAAAATTGCTATTAAGAAATGGATAGTGGAGGTGGGTTGCGCACGGATCGATGAGTGGATCAAGCCAAATAGGTCAAATGTGTGTACTGTTTATGAAAAAAGTTTGTTTGTTTGTATTTATGTTATTCTAAAAATATTATTGATTAAAATAAAATAATCTATTGTAAGATGTCACTCCCCATTATGTACACAAGAATTGTTTATTTCTTTTACGTAATGGGAAACGTTAATGTAAATATATGTATTTGATAAATGTAAAAATTGTATTTAGCTGTGATATTGTATTTTTATTTGTAATTAATATCCTCTCTGCCTACCCTTACGGGGAAACGGCGTGATGGCTTGTTGTTTTTGTTGTTGTAATCGGCGTATAATTTTGGTTTATTTGTAAATGTTAATTTTTTAAATAAATAAATCTGTTCCTTCGCATGGCGCTGACCAGGTACGTTTTGCCAGGGCACATTTGGACATGGTCAAAACATCGCCGAGGGATGTTCTCGCGAGGTTCTCGCGCTGACTTACCCAGGTACACGAGACAGAAGTCGCAGCAATTGCAGAACGTCTGTGAAGGCATCCATATTCCATTGTGGGTTTCGTTCTGCGCCGTGCAGTGCTCGGGGGGCTCTGGACACACTTGATCCTAGACATGCGCATTCCCGTATTAGATGTATTTCAACGGAGATGAAGCTTAACATGACGCGACAAAGATGGTGAAAATTTTTGATTTGGGATTTTTTCACTATCCATATCAGCGGTTCTGAAGCTTTTTGAAGTCGGGGAGCACTTTTGATCCTAAGGAAAAATCGCGGTATACCAAAACTAAAGATTAAAAAAACATACAAAGATAACTTTTATTGAAAATAAAACTGATTATTTTATTACAGACAAGTTAAAAATTACATTCATTTAAAAATACGTAAAAACATAAACTCCAATGAAACTTTTTGTGTCAAAATGATTTAACCTTTTCCTTACTGTCCTAAAAACACCTGCGCGTTACGGTGCTGTGTAGAGTCACTACACAATATTTTATTTTTTTAAAAAGGAATAGCTTTAATTAACCATAATTTAATTCAAAGGTGATAATATTTCAAGTCTAACTGCTGAAAACATGAAAAAACCATTGGGTATCGCTAACGACTCGGGAGAAACGTGCACCCGCGCCAACTTTCCGAGAGCTACTGAGTAGCTATATAGTACTGGACTACGTGCCTGACTGAGAGTATACTTTTAATGATATTTGTAATTTATCCCCGATTTCCGATGAAATGCTTTTTTGTGCCTAATAAGTACTTATTATTTAATAGCAAATTATTTTAGTCGATACGTAAATGTGTAATGGAGGAATACTGAAAATTTATATAAAAACGCAAAAACAAGCCTATTATAGTATGTTTAACACAATTATTTACCAACAAATAAGACATTTATACTTTTTTCATGAACAACATCAAATGTTTTTTATTTTTCGATCAATTTTTTAATTTTTTTTGAGAAGGAAAAAATAAATATTAGCGTTCTTATAATTTACCAAAATATTTCAATTTTGGTGGCCATTTTTAACGAGTTGTAAATAACTCACTATTAGAAAATGGAAATCAAGTTGGGGTAGTAGGTGATTTGGTTCAGCTGGATGAATCTCACCCACTTGATAATGGTTTCAGCTCTTTTACTTCACAAAAGCCAACATATGGAAGAGTTGAGGAAATGCGGATGTTCAAACATGGGCAGAATGGTGAATGTTACACAGTGTGTAAAGTGGCCACTTAAACCAGCCAATGACAGGTCATGAGCCCTGTAAATGCCTAGACTTCCATATTCCCTTCTCAAAAATGTTTTCCCTCTCTATTGAAATAAATTTAAATGTATAATTTTTATTTAGAAACTTTGCGGGTCTGTCTTTAAACTGTATTTTTTTAAAAAATGTTATTATTTCATTGTCGACTGTTTGTTTCTTTAAAATAAATAACTACTCGACCAATTTGCGTGCGGTTTTCAGCGAAATGTAGATCTTACCTTCGAACGTGTGTATAGCAATTAAAATCCTCAAATTAAAATGCATGCATTTTATTAAAGTATACAAAAATATAAATTATTACATATTTATTTAATAATTAATATTCGTAGTATTCTTTAATAATATGGATGCTTCTACTTTCCATTAAATTGTATCCCTAATAAGCACAGGGCCTCGTAGAGCTTACTTCTAAGGATACGTTAACCCTAAGGATACGTTTTTATTTTTTTTGTAATATGTATTTTTACGAATAAATAAAAATATGCGTAATAATTACAATGCTTATCTGTAATGCGTCTTTAAATTTCATCACAAAGTCATGTTCATTGTATATATAGACGTAAATCATACACAAATGTCCCATTTTTATAATCTAGAGTGGTAAAAACAAATAAAAAACTGAATACACAACAAAAAAACATCTTTTGAATCAATATTAGTGGGAAATCCAGTGGAGTGCGAGTAGGTACAACAGAGTTAATTAAAGTAAATTAGTATACGAGATTTGATGTAAAAATACATAGAATATTTAAATTTCTAATTTAAAAAGGGTAAGTCCGGGGGAGTTGGCCATACATATATCTGAAGATAAATTAACATGAATAAATCAATATTACTCGAAACTCCAGAGGAGTTATCTAAATATATCAATAATACTGCTGCAATTCGCTAAAGATGAACTGAAAAAGCCATTCAGCAGCAGAAAGTCCAAATTTGGGTTGGAAATGACCGAGCCAATATGCTACAACCATCAAATAGACTCCAAGACTTTGAAAAAGTGGCTCATCCATCTCTGCGGGCGGTGCATGCACATCAGAAATCAAAAGACGCACCCTTAACTCAAAATATGCCATGACTCGACTGACCGAAATTTGGCAATCTCAGGGTATCTCGAAGGAAACTAAAATGTTCATAGTGCGTACGCTTGTGTTCCTAATATTCTTAGATGGCGCAGAAACGTGGACGATTAAAACACGCGACCAGGAGAGAATAGATGCCTTCGAGATGTGGTGTTGGCGTCGAATGCTGAGAATACCATGGACAGACAAAATAACAGCCAGAATACTTTGCCTATCGGCCATATGCCGCAAACGTATTCTGCAGTTCTTCGAACGCTTGACGAAAAAGCTCGGGAAGCTACGCTTAAGAAGACAGCCCCCGATTTCGCTGATTTCCTGCTCAGCTTTGCCAAAGGGAAAATAAGAAGCAGAACCCTTCAACTCTGGAACGATCGTTATTTGAGTGAACTTACCGGAAGTATTACAAAAATGTCTTTCTAACAATTTTCCACGCCTATGATTTCAGGCGAATGCAGAAAGCTGGCTACGAGCTCGCCCAGATTCTCACGGGTCACGGTGGGTTCATGAACTACCTGCATCGCTTCAAGCTCTCCGAGATAGACAGCTGCCCATACGACGATGAAACTCCACAAGATGTCCCTCACCTGTTGATGCATTGCCCCCTTTTCAGCTTTCAAAGACAACAGCTGGAGGCGCGATGCAGAAGCCTGGGTGAAGAACTATGCAACATCCCATCGGTGATAGATAATAAAGAACTCACACGAGAGGTAGTATCATACATGATCAATATAGTGCAGGCAATTGGTAAAATTAACCAAAGTAGGGAACAAAATGCCAAACACTCTTTTGGTGGAATGGAAGGCCAGTTCACAACTGTCAACAGGCCGGCTTCCCTGAAGAGTTTTAAGTGGTTTCCTCTCAACATGAGCAAATGCTGAGAAGTACCTCATTGGCTCACATTAGAATATCCTTCCTGATCCCAAACTATTTAGCTAAAATAAAATTATATAATAGCAGAAAAATCCTCTTTTTGAAATATAAACCTTGCATATTATAAGCAAGGTAAAAAATAATGCAACTCCCATATAAAAAATATTAAAAAAGTTCTTCGGACACAGCTAGACGTGACCCAGAAAATCTGGAGAAAATAATAATCACGGGCAGTGTGCCAGGATGAAGAATCAGAGGCAGAACTGCAGCTCGATGGATTGACCAGGTGAAAATAACCTCACGGGCGACCCTATATGGAACTGTGGAGAGGGCGCAGAGCCGTGAAGAGTGGAGACGCTTTGCCAATGGAATGGCTGGTGAGAGTATCAATGATCACGACCTCAGAACTGAAGAACGACAGAGAAGAAGAAGCTGCAATTCGCACATTGTATGATACACTAGTCCGCAGCATACTAAAATAATGTTCTATAATTTGCGACCCTTCTAAATCAAATCATATCCCTGAAATAAAAAAGGTCCAAAAGCGATTTTTGCGATACTTATATCTTAAAGAAACTAATAATTATCCATTCTTATATCCATCAGTATTTTTAGCAGGGACGCTGGATTACAACACCTTCGAATCTCGTCGTCAAATTTTTATTGTGAAACATTTCTATGAACTGATTTTTGGAAGAATATATCATCTAAATATACTGAAAGGGATCAGTTTGTATGTTCCCAATAATTATACTAGAGCGAGATCTCATGCACTGTTTTACTCACCCAGAAGCACGCAAGCTAATGCAAGTCGGAATTCACCCATTAATGTGGCAATTTGCTTGTTGAAGACGGCTTCTGCGGATAATATGGATCTATTTTTTTGTACATATCGGCAGTTTAGCATCTATCTGCTTTCTATTCATTATTTTCTATCTTATGTTTACAGTCTGTAATGGGCAGTGGCGTGCGTTCCATAAAGGCACATAAGCAGTGCCTACTTTACTAGAATTTCATTAAAATAATAGCAAAAAATAATATTAAAAATATTACAAACTCTTTTAAAAATTTGAAAAACGCGCCAGAGATAATTCGGTTAAGTAATATATTGTACCGATCAGCGCGCCGCTATCGGCCTGGGTCGGGAGAAGCACGAACTACAAATGCCTTTTTCTTCCATATGAACATAACGCGATGCGGGAACGAAATGTGTATGTGTGAGTTTTATTTCAGTTGTAATTACGCGTGTATGTGTAAGCTAGTAGGCAGTGATTTTGAACGTTGGTAGGTACATTGTTTTAAAAAGAACAAACGAATACTTTACTGACATCTTGCGTTTTTTCGATCATTATTTAATAAAAGACAGTCATGACGAATAAATAACATCAAATTGGTTTCTGTTATAATTATATAATTGAGATTATTTTTGTTTCCCGTTTATTCAAAAAAAAAATATACAAAAGTTTTTTTTTTTACTTATTGATTTGCTAGCTAAATATGTCGGTATCTTGAAAAATCACTTGCAATTATCTAGTAGTGCATTTACGATAATATCAAATAGAGCCCAAAATGATTTTATTTCGAGTGTAGCAACCGTAATAAATGAAAATATAAAAATATTTAAAAGAAGAATTTCGTAGCAATATATTATATAAATTATATTGAAAATAAGAAATATATTGGGCGGCCTCCGTGGTGTAGTGGTCAAGACGCTTGACTCACAGACGGAAGGTTCCGGGTTCGATTCCCGGTGAGAACACAAAAATTAAATGTGATTTTTCTCAAGCCTGGGTGTTCTGTGATGTAATTCACCGCTGTAATTGGGCCTCCTGGCCTGTTGTGGTGCAAAAATAAAAAAATAAAATAAAAAAATAAAAAAATAAAAAAAATATCATAAAAATTTAGCATTTATTTGGATATTTGATGTAGCTTAGGTAATTTCAATATTAACTACCTACAGTATAGTGATTCAAACTAATGTGACTAGTGAAGGAAACTGTTTGGTAAGATTGATTAGGTACTTATACTATATAAACATACTTTTTTTCTACTGCCTACCCTAGTTGAAAACTCTGTGCACGCGGCTGGCGATGGGTTAAACAGCCCGTAGCGTAATGCACTGTCATTGTCAAATAACAAAATAACGGGCCTATTGTGCCTACGCCGTTGAGGATTCCTCTGATTTCATTTGTCAGGTCTGATATACGACTTCTAAACAAATAACTCACACTGCAAAACCCCGCGGAGCAGAGCAAGACGGGGTCCACATCACATGACGCGGGAGACGTGTTTATGGCCATAAGTCCCATGCACAGGAGCCCACGGCAAACATTCCTAATCTCCATTCTCCTCTCTGCTGACTGTTGACTGTTGACTCTGCCGGCAACGAGAGTCTGCAAATAGAGATAAATCCAGTCAACAATCTCGCCAGTGATAACTTGATAACGGATGCTGTTATAAGCGATGCCATACAATTAGACACGTCACAATAGCCAAGATGGCTTTGCTCTCTCACAGAATTTCATGATTTTATTTTCAACTTAATTTTTTTGTTTTTGTTTACTTATTTATTACTGAGGTCTCTGGTTCGATTCCCGACACGGTTCAAATGAAATATTGATTGAAAATGGACGCTATATAATTGCTTATAATGCCTTGCAGACTGGCTGGATTTCCTCCCTGGGGAGTTATTCATATTTCAATTAATTTCAACAGACAGGGAAAACATTTTTGAGATGGGAATATGAAAGCCTAGGCATTTACAGGGCTTACGACCTGTCATTAGCTGGTTCAAGTGGCCACTTAACACACTGTAACATTCACCTCATGGGCAGACCCATGTTTGAACATCCACATTTCCTCAACTCTTCCATCTGTTGACTTTTACTGTTGACACTTAAACCGTAAGCGTAAGACTGATAATCTTACATTCATGTGACAAAAATTATCAAGATACGCTGCAATCGGTGTACGCAATGCGGTAACCTATGCACCATTAGGTGCGGAAAGGGAATGATGATGATGATGAGGAAGTAGAGAAGATTCAGAATACCAGCCCAGGGGTGCTATTCTGAATCTTTTACGGAGGTAGAGTGGTTCATTCGCGACAGTTGACAATGAATGACAGTTGTCAGAAAAACTGACGACATAATTTTGAAGTAACGTCTAAGGAGTGATTTATATTGACACACGAAAAATCATTCGTGTTTGGTATGTTAATATATATTTTTAACTAATAAATAAACATAAATATATAAAATCAGCTTTAAAACAAAAATAAACCTAATTATTAACGACGTTCTTACAAGGTTAAATCATTTTGCAAAAACGTTAGAGATGGGACAAATTGATCAATGTAAATCGATCGAACAAAAAAATAATTCATTTGATTTTGTTCATGAAAAAAGTATAAATGTCTTATTTTTGGTAAATAATTGTCTTAAACACACTATAATAGGCTTGTTTTTGCGTTTTTATATCAATTTTCGAAAACAGAGTTTCATGTTTGCATGAAAAAACTAACAAAATCGATTTGATCGGTACATGATCAGTGATCAATAACTTCGCATCACATAGTTTGACAGCTGTCATTTAATTTAAACTTTGTTTTAAGGACTATAGTTCTGTTTCTAAAAAGCAATATTACAAAAAGCTTATTAACAAAGGGGAAATTAAAACTATCGGTTAGATCGTTTTGATATGTTCTTATTAAAAAGGTATTATTTATAGGAATAAGAAAATTGGTAAAAGGTTTTACTGAAATCCTTATTCAAAAAAATCTTTGATGTCTTTCTATCGAAAACAATTAAAATGGCGTTCTTTTGGACAGAGCATAAACATCCAATTTCTTTATCTTTTATACAACATTCTTCGAAACCCGGCACCTCGGTATCTATCTGAGAATTTAGTTTAACTTTCCAATCATGGACTAGCGCTTTGCTCATCTAATGAGAGAACTAACGAAAATTGGACCTCTCTGATTAAACTATGCCGTGGTGGACATTTGACCGACATTATCTTTAAAACATCAAATATTATTTAATATTATTTATTTTATGTACGAAGTCTATGTCAAAAGTAAATTGAGTTACATGATCGCCTTCTGAATAAAATACTTAAACTAACATACAACCTACCCTACCTGACCTCTACGACTGAACTGTACAAAAAAACACACCAGTTTGACATAAACTACTTGACTAAAATTGAGACCTTAAAAATTGTGCACAAAATAACACTGGGAAACATACAAGACGACGACATAATATTAGTCGAAAATGCTGACATACACAAATATAACACCAGACAACAACAACACTATCATATTGAAAAAGCAAAGACAAACACAGGACAGTCAAAAATACTACATAATGGACTTAAACACTACAACGACCTACCTTACTACTTGAAAACTTTAACTGGAGACAAATTTAAAATCAATCTGAAAAAGCACATGATGACTGAACTAACTAGACTAGACGAGACATAAAATGACTAGACAATATTAAATTTCTTATGTAACTCTAACGGGTTTTTAAAAAATTGTAAATAAATTTTTAATAAAACATGACAAAAATATCTGTTTTATGTAAAATAAAATTTGTTTTATTTTTATGGTTAAAAGTTCATTAATATTTAAATATAAGTTATTAATTAAAAAAATACTTGGTACACTTTGACTTATTTATTTTGACCAATTAGCGCTTTCACCCTCTAATGGGCATCTTCAGACTGGTGAATATTATACAGTGTAAATATAAGTTATTACATCATTACAATGGAATTCCATCAAGAATTTTCAATAAATAATTTAAATGAAACATTTATACTTATTTCGTGAACATTATCAAACGACCTATTTTTTTATTCGATTAATTTACATTGATCAATTTGTCCCATCTCTAACGTTTTTGCAAAATGATGTAACCTTGTAAGAACGTCGTTAATAATAAGGTTTATTCGTGTTTTTTTTTTGTTTTTAAGCTGATTTTATATATTTATGTGTATTTATATGTCAAGTATTGTATTTAAAAAAATAATTAAAATACGAATGATTTTTCGTGTGTTAATATAAATCACTTACTACAAAGTTATGTCGTCAGTTTTTCTGACAACTGTCATTCTAATGAAGCTATATTTTAAGGACTATAGTTCTAAAACTTACTTAATATAAAACTGAACAGAAAGACAGATTAATTGGACGCCTCGTCTGATTGCACTTTCGTAAATTAAATTATTGCAATAAACAACGCAATCTATGGCGACTGGGACACGGCACAAAACGGAACAATGGCCGAGCTGTCAAATATTTCATCAACAAGCCACCGCAGAAATGTCACTGAGTTTAATATTGTTTGCTATGTGCAATCGTGACGTATTCTTTAGATAATCTTATCTAATCCCCAAGAATTGATTAACTAATTCATTGTCATTGTATCTGTCGATAACTTTAATTGATTTTGCGGTTCGCGATTGTGATTAGGAACGATTTAGTGAAAAATTAATATCAACAAAATTCACATAACTGTAAAGAGCCGAATGATTATAGTCCTTAAAATATACCTTGATTAGAATGACATTTGTCAGAAAAAGTGACGACATAACTTTGTAGTAACGTCTAAGGAGTTATTTATATTGACTCACGAAAAATCATTCGTATCTGGCGTGTTCATTTTTAACACTTTGGCACCGGCCGAATACAAATAGAATTTACCATGTGCCCGGCCCATTTTTGTGAAATTTCATACTTTGTGAAGGGTTTCTTAAAAGTGTCATAATTATGAAAATTCTGGGTTAAATTAATTAAACCTTCTCATATTTATTTTAAACAATTTAAAAGGTAATTAATGTATGCATGATAGTTTTGCCAACATTGGCCTTTTTTTTTTAAATTTAATTTTTTACATTTTTTTTTTTTTGCACCACAACAGGCCAGGGGGCCTAATAACAGTGGTGAATTACATCACAGAGCACCCAGGCTTGAGAAAAATCACATTTTTATTTTTTGTGTTCTCACCGGGAATCGAACCCGGAACCTTCCGTGCGTGAGTCAAGCGTCTTGACCACTACACCACAGAGGCCGCCTTTATGAAGAGCCACTTTGCGCATTGAAATGTTCGCACATATATAGGGCCTCACTCCTTTTTTTGTGCTTTGAATCTCGGAGCCGTGAATAATCACAATATTATAAAATAACCATGCGTTGTGTCCCGGTCCCGTGTTTTCACGTGGTTTAACGTGGTTCGAGTTAAATTATTTTGAGAATTTTGCTGTCGTCCGCAAAGAGCCAAAAGCGAGAGTAAGAGAATAATTTAGAAACATTATTAATAAACAAATGAGGAACTTCAGCCCTACGGGAAATTGGATACAAAAAATGTTTTCTTACGCGGGGTAAAAATTAAAGCATTAAATTGTATGACAAAGTTTCTTGAAAATGTACAGAAGAAATAATAAAAAATATTTTGATAAAAACGCACTACTTTCAATGACGTCACTGGTTCATGTGTATCAACCTATGATCTGAGAGCTATGGAAGATTTCCGGTCTGCTTGTCGCTTCTGGACCAATAGGAAGAACTGAATGAGAATAAGCGGAAATGAACCTCTGACGTTACACGCGGAGTTATTTCAGAAATACAAAACTTTGAAAAATCGTAGCGCCGATAATACGATACAAAAAATTTAAAAAAAAAAATTGACTTAGTTTAACCGTCTATTAACAAATGAAAAAATTTTAAAAAACTACTGAACTTCCTCATTGAAAAGCAGGGGTGCCAAATGAGCACCCTGAGGTACACCTGATGTAACATCAGCACTGGTTGATAAATAGTTATTTATCCGAACATTTTGTTTCCTACCGGTAAGATACGATTTAATAAATGAGAGTAATGGATCTCTTATTCCCAAGGCATGTAATTGTTTGTTAATACGTCTGTTTGATTTTATAGAATAGTCCAATGTCGTCGGCATACATAATATTTTTTCCTTTAAAACTATACGGTGATAAGTCATTAATAAACAATAAATAAACAAATAAATAATAAGAATAACAATCTAGCATGAAAAGTTTTATTATACACAGGTATTCTGGAAGTTTCTTATCGTTCTAGACCCAGGCAGTGTCTTATCTCGAGTCGTACATTTGCTGTTTGCTTGATCACAGAATTATCTGATAACAGGTAAGGCTGGAGTCAACAAGTTCATTTAAATTAAACATTCGTCGGAGAAAATCTTATACTCAGAATAGAACAAATAATACGCAATAGGGTATTATCACTCGGGAGGAATATCAGATTTAACCTACTCTGCAAATAAAAGATTTTTAAAGATTCTCCTACAGACCTTAAAATATAGCTTATTTAGAATGATTAGTGATGGGAAATTACTGATCACTGATCAAATCGATTGTATCAGTTTTTTCATGCAATCATGAGACTCTGTTTCCGAAAATTGATATAAAAACGCAAAAACAAGCATATTATAGTGTGTTTAACACAGTTATTCACCAAAAAATGAGACATTTTTACTTTTTTCGTGAACAGTATCAAATGAAATATTTTTTTATTCTATCAATTTGTCCCATCTCTAACGTTTTTGCAAAATGATGTAACCTTGTACGTCGTTAATAATTAGGTTTATTTTGGTTTTCTTTTAGTTTTAAAGCTAATTTTATATATTGATGTTGATTTATGTGTCAAGCATTGTATTAAAAAATAAATTAACACGCCAGATACAAATGATTTTTCGTGTGTCAATATAAATAACTCCTTTGACGTTACTACAAAGTTATGTCGTCACTTCTTCTGACAACTGTCATTCTAATCATGTTACATTTTAAGGACTATGGTGGTAGAAATTGCGTTCTCCACAGGATGAAATATACCCAGAGTTCTGATGCATTTGACACTTAACCTCTAGTAAAGCCCTTGAGCCCAATATTAACATCTTAAGGAATGCAGAAATCATGTATTTTTATTGAAAAGGGGTCGTTTATCGTATGCACTTGAAAATCATATGCTTCAAAGCGTGAATCTCAGGATATAGCGTGGGAAGAATAAATTAACCCATTTTTTGTATCAAACCTGCCCCTCCAAAGGACCAAATCTTGTAGTGTATAAATCCATACGCAGTTCTTTGACGATGAATTAGAAATGTAATCTCGCGTGGTTACTACGTCGCTCGACGTAAAACTTATAGTCCTTAAAATAACTCCTTTGTCGTTACTACAAAGTTATGTCGTCACTTTTTCTGATAACTGTCACTCTAATCATGTTACATTTTAAGGACCATAGTGTTTGAATTCCTTATAATGAATATTTTCATTCATTATTTTCGTTTGGAAAATAAGGTCTTTCGAAAACGATCGTTTTGTAAGTTGGTAATAAATTTTGTCACAGAAGTTCACGAGTAATGCATTCATTTTAATGTTGGTAATGCCACAGGCCACAGATAGAAATATAAGGAGAGTTGTCTATGCATATTATCTAAAGCCCCCCCCCCCCCCTTACCCACTCCACACTCCACTTCCAGGCTCTGACAGATGAAAGTGAAAACGGATTACATCTTACATCTCGAATTTCTGTTATTATTTTACGATTTTCTACCTCTTCTCAATTAATTCAATTTATCATGAAAATTATAAATCATACCTAACTCGTAGCGTTTGCCAAGTGACAGGACGCCGTAAATGTAAACAAACTCTCCAGGGTATGCTTGGTTACAGCAGTTTGAAGACTAGAAGGAATGTGTATTTAACAACGCACTTCTTTCGATTGTTGCGCGGTATTATTGACAACCCTGAAATTATGCGGAGCATTAGCTTTTATGTTCCTGATAATTACCTTAGACAGCGTCAACATAGACTGTTTCACATTCCAATATACAGGACCAACCTACCAATGGTTATGCCTGTTGGAAGGGCTATCTCTATGTTGAACAATATCACTTTGCACATTGACATTTTTCACGTCTCTGAGGGAGTTTTTCGTTACAAGATTCTCTTACTTTTTTAACATATTATTCTTTGGATATTATGTACACTAATGTGTTTTTTTTAAATATACCTAATTTTACCTAATTATTTCTATATGTATGAATTAAGATATTTTATTTTGTAATGTACATATATATGAATAAATAAATGATAAATGATAAACGACACATCGAAAAAGGAAGCTATCTACAATGCTCTATAAAATCCATAGACCTTGATGAAAAAAATCCGATGACGTCACAAAACATCCGAAGACGTCATACTTGATGACGTCACGAATAATTTGTTTTGGCACTATTGAAATGACAAGAATTTAATTCTTTATATCTCCCTTATTTCTTATCAGATTTTAATAAGAATAGTACCGATCGGCTTGTGATTTTTTAGATTAATTTATTAGCCAATAAAAAAATTCATGATAATTGCCTATTGGGTATTTTTTGGTGCATCACATGCCTGTAGAAAAGAGTATACATAGCATTTTTAGGACGAAACGAATCAGCTATTAAATGGTCGGAGGGTTTTCAAGAATAGCATTATGACAAAGCAATCGAGATGCCCAATCAACCATTGTCGAGTGGGTGACAAAACGTCACATCTTTCCAGCATAAGGCTCCTGGACTGGTTGGTACCTGAAGCGTAAGACTGACCATCTTACCTTCATGAAACAAAATCCTCTGTGGCTACCGCTACGGGAAAACGGCGTGGTTTGTTTGTCGTTTAAGTAAGGATTGTAAAGCTAGGGTTTCCTAGGAGAGCGGTGCCCGTATTTTAAAAGCCGTAGTGAACGGTGATGCAGTAGACAGCCGTCGTAACGTCGACTAGAGAGTGGTTTCCTAGGAAACTGTTAAATGGTATTGATAACACCGTTTTCCTAGGAAACCACACTATAGTCACCGTTACGACGGCTGTCCACTGCATCACCGTTCACTACGGCCGTTAAAATACGGGCACCGCTGTCTTAGGAAACCCTAGCTTAAGCCTGTTATTGCCATGTACCTTTTATTTGTGATTTCCACGTCGTATTTTCGTCCACAATTGTATGATATTTTTCTTTTATATGAGTTTCTCCGCTAGTAATTACGCGTTTGTATTCATTGTCCAAGATTTTGAAAACAGTTAGATTAATCATATCATTTATAGTTTCGTAATGATATAATTCAACGCGCCTGTTCATTGAAAAAAATCGGACTAAAATTAGAGCATGGCTTATTTCACCACGTTTCTCAAACTTGGTAAGAAAATCGGACCAATTCGTCGTTGTTCAAAATCGCGTGAAGTAAACGGGGAAGTTCAGTCCTATGAGAAATTGGGTACGCAGCAATGCATTATCCAGCCTACACAGAATGGTCTGTAGCATTGCCACTGATTCTTTAGTCTTTCGTTATATTCTTTCGCTACAAATGAATGACCAGAATCTAATACGAACATCGAATGTTAAGGATCTGGGCGTTAGATTTGTGAGCACTCTGACATTTCATGAACACATAGAGACAATCAGTGGTATTGCATTGAAGATGTTAGGATTTATTCTGCGTACTGCAGGGATTTTGAAAATACCCGCGTACTGAGGACTCTGTACAACTCCTTGCTGCGAAGTAGACTCGAGAGTGGCTCGATGATTTGGGGGCCACATGAACTGAAATACTCTCTTATGATAGACAAAATCCAAAAGAAGTTTCTGAGATGAGAGAGTGCGGGTATTATCCTCGGCTCAATAAGAACACCCTGTATATTATATTATATTATTCTTTATTTACTATTTTTTTTCTCATGTATCTCAATAATAATGTACATACTTATGTGTATGTATATGTGTATGCATATATGTGTATATATATATATAAATATATATTTACATGCATGTATATTTATGTGTGTGTATGTATGCATATGCATGTGTATGTATGTGTGTAAGTTTTTAAATGTAAATTTTAATAAAATACCCATATACTTATGTTGGTAGTTGGTACATATCCTTATTTTTACTTATTATTGTATCTTTTAGTTTTTCTTATGTTATCTTTAACTTTAACTAAATGTACATACTTATGTTTCACTGCTGCACTTGAATGTATTTCTGATAAATGTAAAAGCCCGAAGGGCGGGTAAATTAATAAATAAAATAAATAGACTGTTTGGATTAGGAAGAATATTCTAATGTGGGCCAATAAGGAACTTCTCAGCATTTGCTCATGTGGAGAGGAAACCACTTAAAACTCTTCAGGAGAAGCCGGCCGTTGGCAGCAGTCAACAGGCCTGCCGTTTTACTAGAGGGGTGTTCGACATTTTGTTCCCCACTTTGGTTTATTGAACCAATTGCCTGCACTATATTGACCATGTATGATACGACCTCTTGTGTGAGTTCTTTATTGCCTATCACCGATGGGATGTCGCAAAGATCTTCCGCCAGGATTCTGCATCGCGCCTCCAGCTGTTGTCTTTGAAAGCTGAAAAAGGGGCAATGCATCAACAGGTGAGGGACATCTTGAGGAGTTTCACCGTCCCATGGGCAGCTGTTGATCTCGGAGAACTTGAAGCGATGCATAAGGAGTGATTTATGTTGACACACAAAAAATCATTCGCATCTGGCATGCTCATTTTATTTTATATACAATGCTTGACATATAAATCAACATAATTATTTAAAATCAGCTTTAAAACTAAAAAAAAAACATTATTATTAACGACGTTCTTGCAAGGTTACGTCATTTTGCAAAATTGTTAGAGACGGGATTAATTTAATAAAATCGAACGAATAAAAGATAATTCATTTGTTGTTGTTAAAGAAAAAGTATAAAATGTCTTAATTTTGGTGAATAATTGTCTTAAACTCACTATAATAGGCTTGTTTTTGCGTTTTTATATCAATTTTCGGAAACTGAGTTTCATATTTGCATGAAAAAACTGATAAAATCGATTTGATCGGTACATGGTCAGTGATCAGTACTTTTCCACCACTAGTCACATTAATTTGACAGCTGTCAACTTAATCAATCTATATTTTAAGGACTATAGCGTAGTATTGAGTAATAGTTTTGATTTAAGGTAATTTATAAACAAATACGTTTATTTCTATTTTTATATATATTTAGCTTTTTAATATATTTTTTCAATTGAATATGTTCTGTAACTTGAATTATAAAAATAAAACTGTTATCTTATTGGTTGGTTGGAAGAAATTACCACTTGGCAATAAGCCCGCCAATTTACAAATAACATTATGTACAAAAAGTCAAATAAAATAAAATAGATGCCTGGACTTCTATATTGCCTTTTCCTTTTTGGAATTTGGACAAACTCAAAAAATTGTTGATAAAAGAAATGTGCCTACTGCCGACAGCGACATGGTACAAATTACTAGTATTTAAACACATACTTTTTTAGACAAAACACTCAGTTTACCCTGAAGATAGCTCCTGCAATAGTAGCCGAAACGACGGAACAAAAAGAAACATATAGACCTCGAATTGCAAACAAACAATCCATCACGCCGTTTCCCTGTAAGGCAGAAAGGATAGAACGCCATAACACTCTATCTTGGCGTACAGACCTCTTCATACATCTTTTCATGCACGCACGCCGATTATTCCTACTTTTGACATGTCCATCTTCAAGTATTTGATGGACTCGATCGTGCCATGTCTCTCTTGGTCTTCCTCGTTTTCTGCATCCATCGACATTCGCATCGTAGGTTCTTTCGCTGTCCATTCGCTCTACATGACCAAACCAACGCAGCACCGCTTTCTTGATTCTGTCGATAATGCATGTCAGCCTTACTCGCTTCACGGATCTCGACATTTGTGCACCTATCATACATCGTTTTACCACACATTCACCCGAGGGGTCGCATTTCGACAGAATTCAACCTACTTTCATCGTTATTTTTCCAATTCCATACTTCGCTCCCATACATTAGATTTGGCACTGGAACTCCGTTGTGAACTGCTGGTTTTTTACAACTAAATTTAAATTTAAACTATGTCCCTCCATCCCTGTGTCGCTTGCTCTAATTTATTAGTGCGTCTCCACAGTTTGACGAGCCGCGCAGTTGGCACCTCGGCAGGTGAGCGATATCGCGACGGGCCTACTAATCTTACTTGCACAAGTGTTAAGAGATATTTTGTTTAAACAATTGTGAATCTATAATTACTCACGACGCTGCTTTGTCGAGTCGGAGACAGACCTTTAAAGAAATTATTCCACATCTTTGAGCGGTATTGGGTATAACATTATGTGACGTACCAGCGTCAGCTCAGTGAACTTCTAATTTACTGGGAACCAGACAAGTGTTCTCGGTATTTTGCCATATTTGTTCGTCCCAGCTAGAATACTGGAACCATAGAACTAAGCATAGTCATACATCTTGTCATACATGCCCTTCGGTTCTGTCCGCTTTTGACCTGACCAGACTTAAGATTTTGATTTATCTGATCATGCCACGTCTTCCTCGGTCGTCCTCGTCTCACGTTGCCGTTCATTTTTGCCATATATACTTGTTTTACCATTCTTTCGTCGTCCATTCGTTCTACGTGACCAAACTAAAAAAAGCAATCTGTTAATTTATCTAAAATTTTATTGCGCATGCGGAAACATTGATTGACACAACAGAGTAGATAAGTAAAGGGTCATTTAATAAGAGAAATAAAATTAATAAACTTTAAACTAAAATATAAAACAAATTTTATTTTACACAAAACGGATATTTTTATATCCTGTTAAATGATATTTGATGTTTTAAAGATAATTTCAGTAACATTTCCACCGCGTAGTTATTTAATCCGGGGCCCAATTTTCATTAGTTCTCTCATTCGATGAACAAAGTAAGGTAAAAAAAATACTACCCTGGCAACACTAACGAAATGTCCATTTTGTTTCATCGACAATCTGTCAGATGGAAAAATAATTCAATTTTTAAGTAATGCATTTGTGACAAACACATTCATTTGATAATTACACATGAAATGTGATTGCATCCTGTTTCTTTAAGATTCTGGCAGTATTTCTACACTTTAAAAGGACACAACACGGCATGGTTAAATGCGAATCAGGAGTTGCGTACTGAGCGACGTCTACAAAGAAACTAATGGGTCAAAACGTAAACCTACTCATTTATGAGTAGTTAAGTCGCCTTCTGTTTGATGTGCGTATGTGGTTTCTGGACTTTTCTTAATTATATGATTTAAATCCTATAAATAAATAAATAAATTAATTAATTAACGGAGCACAAAAAACGCAGACGCGCCTAGCGGTGAAGCTGTAAACATTAGGACCGCAAATAAAACTGGAGATATCCTTAAATTTTGGCCAAATTTCAATTAAACATAATTTTGTGCTATACGTTATAAAAATCTCTTCTTCGTTGCAATGACCAAGTTGGATGCTCTTGTGAATCCCGTAGAACAATACAACAACGTTATGAAACTTTATGCGCATGCGCAGAAATTTGCACATTGGCCATAGGATTGGACTCAAAATGAAGAGTAGTATCCAGATTCCAGCGTACCTTGATATTCAGTGTGTATTAGTTCTGTTCAGGTGTGTACTAGTTCTGTTCATAAAAAAATGTTTTTTTTTTAATTCCACGGGTTCCGATGAGAGTCTGATAGTATTTTTTATTATGTTGGTATACATGCCCCTGAAGTGTGCCTAAATTTTCAGCTGTATTCATTGTTAACTTTACTTTGTCTGTGGCAGTCGCTAAAGTTAGACGTGTTCGGCGTGCTCGGCGATTTTCGTCTTGGCGATCCAAAATGCCTCCACTGCACGGTGGTCCCGCCGTAGGTCACAGCCTTCCAATATTCATGTCCAAATTATGCTGTCAATGCTGGTAATTAGTGACTAAAAGCCAAATTTACTGATAGTATAAAAATAATTTAGGATATCTAAAAGGTTGATCTGTATTTTAGCATCGAGAATGAGTACATCTAAGGAAATGCTCATTACTGTAATCGGTGCGCTTATTATTCACCGTGTTAACTGTTCTATATTTCTCAAAATTAGTAATTGATGTGTTTTTTTTTGCAATGGAAATTCAAGTTGAAAGTATGTTTGATTATTTTGATATACTATTATTTTGATATTTGCGTAAGTGAATAGTAGTTTTTGAATAATGCCCCTGCTACATATTGCACAAATTTTGTTTAAATTAAAAAAAATATTTTTGTTTCTTATTTACTACATAATATTCACAAAAAATTTGTTTTTATGATATATATATATATGTCTGCACAACTCTGCTCCGGGGTTTAGTATGAGCCGTACACTCCGTACATTGCACACGAATAAAAAAAATAGGGAAAATTACATGCCTGACTATTTTGTAATTTTTTTTTTAGGATCTCTTTACAAGTGTTTATTCGCGCGAATGCATTTGTTTGACATTTGTATTGCTAAAAATGGAAGTAATGTGGAAAAAAAGCCATACTTTACATGTGTTTGCCAAACAAATACCCGATGTCAAAAATATCGACACAAATAACTTAAAAAATCCTATTGATTACACATACAAAAAAAAATCAAGCATTGGATGCCAAAAATGGTCGGTAAATATTCTGATTGGTAGAATGTGACAGAAGAATGCGACCTTTTGGGATCCACGCAACGTACAGGAAGTCCAGGAGCAGCTCCAAGAGATGCCGTTTTTAAATGATCGACACATTAAGAATTTCGCGGACTGTAGCAAACGATCAAAATGAAATACTTTATTAAAGCACTCCGATCAATCTAATACATCTTTTTTACAAGTCAGTACTGATGAAGTAGTATCCCTTATTGTATAAGCAATGTTAACTAAACATCAGTATTTATTAATAAAACTATACTCTTCCATCTTACCGGAATGTATTTAATGCAAAAAAGCGGTGTAAACATCGGAAAAAAATCACAAAATCGTCTGCCGAAATAGAATTGCAATCTTTGTTAGATCACACCACAAACCGTATAAGTGAATCTCAAAAGGAAGTTTTAGAAAGTATTAAGTGTTCTGACTTGTTATATAATTACGGCCTTAATAAGGATCTGATAGACAGGTGTTGCCATTTGCTGCAATGTTTGTCATCAGGATATAATATAAATAAAGTTAAGTGTAGGGATTACACGTTACAAACTGCTCAACAACTAGTTCAGGAATATCCATGGTACTACTTGCCGTCTTCTGTCCATAAAATACCTGTTCATAGGTCTGAGGTGATTGAGCATGCATTATTGTCTATTGGAGAGTTATCTGAGGAAGCAGCGGAATCAGGCAACAAAAATATTAAGCTTTATAGGCGCGATAACACACGAAAAATGTCACGAACTTTATCTAATACCGATCTCTTACATAGCCTTCTTCTTACTTCAGATCCCTTAATTTCAAGCCTTAGGAATTTGCCTCGTAAGATGAAGTCTATTTTGTCAAAAGAGTTTGTTATGTGTTTAATTATTTTTTAAGTGCAACTAATAGTTTTTAATATTTTTCTTTGAAAATACATAGTTTTGTAAATATTAAGTGCTGACATTTTTATTTATGTAAATTGACAACACCTACCCTAGATTTTTAAAAAACCGTTATTTTTTTGTACGTTTAGTTTTATATTTGTACTCTTTCACTATGTTTGTGTCAAAATGTAATTTTTGTGTACCTACTAAATAAACCGATATAATGACATTATAAAATTTTGATATGTTTATACTAATCATCATTGTTTTACATTTTTTTCCTATTTTATTTAACTAATAAACTATATATTTCAATAAAAATGAATTGTTTTTTTCTGAAATTAATCATTCTTTTGAAAAGGTATTTTTTTAAATACAGTGGCATATGTTCTGAATGTTTATTACTACAGCAAAAGGCTATGACCGCCCCTCTACGAACGCGGGACCACCGTGCGTGCACTGGGACGATTGAGCCTTAGTTTCGACGTCATATCCGTAAATCTATGTTTCGTCACCTGTTATAACACGTTTCAGTAATAGGGTATTATCACTCGGGAGGAATATCGGATTTAACCTACTCTACAAACAAAAGATTTTTTAAAGATTCTCCCAGTGTTTATATAAGCCCTAATAATGAATATTTTCATTCATTATTTTCGTTTCGAAAATAAGGTCTTTCGAAAACGATCGTTTTGTAAGTTGGTAATAAATTTTGTCACAGAAGTTCACGAATAATGCATTCATTTTAATGTTGGTAATGCCACAGGCCACAGACAGAAATATAAGGAGAGTTGTCTATGCATATTATCTAAAGCCCCCCCCCTTATCCACTCCACACTCCAGTTCCAGGCACTGACAGATGAAAGTGAAAACGGATTACATCTTATATCTCGAATTTCTTTTATTATTTTATGCTTTTCAACCTCTTCTAAATATTAATTTATTGTGATAATGATAAATTGAATTATCCATTTATCATGAAAATTATAAATCACAACTCGTAGCGTTTGATAAGTGACAGGACGCCGTAAATGTAAACAAACGACACATAGAAAAAGTAAGCTATCTACAATACTCTATAAAATCCATAGACCTTGATGAAAAAAATCCGATGACGTCACAAAACATCCGAAGACGTCATACTTGATGACGTCACGAATTGTTTGTTTTTGGCACCATTCAAATGACTAGAATTTAATTATTTACTTATTTCTTAACAGATTTTAAAAGGAATAGTACCGATCGGCTTGTGATTTTTTAGATTAATTTATTAGCTGATGAAATCCATGATAATGGCCCATTCTGCATCGTCGTTGACTTCATTTAGTGACACCTCAGCAACTTCCATTCTCCGCTGTTTTTACTCAAAATTCGAAACAAATTTTGCTGCCACGCGTTTCATACCCAAAACATTCGAAAAAATTTCATGGCATAAGCCAATCGATATGCCAACATGCCAACACTATCAGCGACTTCTCTGATCGTGATTCAGCGATCGTTCATAACCACTTCATTGACTTTTTCCAGGTTTTAATCGGTTGTTATAGTGCTGGGAAAAGCACATTATCAACCGATGGAAAGCCTGAACTTTACATCAAAAAACTAAATCAATCCTTTATTATTTTTAGTTTATGAAGAAAATGTTTTTTTTTTTATTATTTAACTTTTGGTACATAATGTTATTTGTACATTGACGGGCTTATTGCCAAATGGCAATTTCTTCCAACCAACCAATAAAATAAAAGTTTTATTTTATAATTCAAGTTACAGAACATATTCAATAGAAAAAAAAACGATTAAAAAGTTTTAAAAAATATAAAAATAGAAATAAACGTATTTGTTTATAAATGACCTTAAATCAAAACTATTACTCAATGGGAAAAAGGAAAAAAGAGGAAAGAGGGAAAAGGAAAGGAGGAGAGATTAAGGAAGAGAAAGGAGATGTTTCTTCAGACGTGATTTAAACAGAGATAATGTAGTAACATCTTTGATGGTGGATGGGAGATGATTCCACAGTCGAGCCGCATGGACACTAACTATATGAGTTAGAGAAGAAAGAGGAATTGTGGATGGGTATTAAGAGAGTGCCTTGAGAACGAAGAGGTAAACCATGAACTGATAAGCGTTGAAATTTTTCACGCAGGTATATGGGAGCGTTAGGACTGTGAAGTACATTGAACAGAAGTGAGAGGGAGTGATAGTCTCTCCGCTGTCTAATTTTGAGCCATTTCAGTTGCCTACGATAATCAGAAATTTTGTCATATTTCCTAAGACCAAAAATGTACCTTATGCATGTATTCTGAAGTCGTTCAAGTTTATCGAGTTGCTCACAGCTTAAATCAGTCATGGAAACATCAGCGTAATCTAGAATGGGTAGTAGTAATGCTTGTACAAGGGTGCATTTAGTACTAATGGGTAAGAATTTTTGCAACTTTCTAAGTGTATATTCGTATAAGTTATGATAATTTTCACAAGGCTCAAAATCTCGCAACTCTGCGTACCATCTTGGATATGAGCTTTCTCTACAAAATTGTTTATAACCTAATTGATAGCCCAGAAATTGTTAGAGGCATTTCATATCGAGTCCCTGTCCGTAGAACTCGTCAATCTGTACTCTTCGACATCCCTAACTCAATGACTAATTACTTAAAAAATAGCACTCTTCGAAGAATACAGATTACATATATTGACAGTTTTAGTGACATCGACATATTACACTGTAAATACCATATTTTTTGATAATCTGTTAGAGATTTTTAATTTATCTTTTTTTAATTTTTTTTGTTTTCTTACAATAAACATAATAATAAAACAGAGTATTAAAAAAATAAAGCATAATTACATATCAACGAAATACATATTAATAGAAAAATAGTAAACAAAAAAAACCCAAAAAGGTATGGCCTGTTCGTGGGTATACAAGAAAATGTTAATGAATTTTTGCTTCAATATAATATTTTTGTATAACATAAGAAAGAAAAAATAAAATATTCTGTAAAAGATAATATGGTATTATTTTTTTTATAGTAATTAAAAAATATTTTTAAAAAAACACAAAAATAGTCCTTAATATAAAGGGCAACAAAATAAATCATAGAAAAAAAGAGTTCATATCTTTAGTTTGAATTCAGGATAGTGCATGTTTTTTAAAAGAAGGAAAATTTTGAAAGTTTGGAATCAATGAAATATTATCAGTAAAAAAAAAATTTAAAAATTTGGGCCTATAAAATATGTATGTCTCTGTGCGAGCCTCGTTTTGCAATGTGGTATTTCTAACACACGATTCCTTCTTTGACTTGATCTATTTGAATTACTTGTAAATAAATTTCGGTTCTTAAATATATATTTTGAACATTGCAAACAATATATTTGTCTTAGATCTAAAAGTTTAGCTTCTTGGAACAATTAGAAAGAGGGAAAAGTGCGATTTTTTTAAAGCATTATTTTTTAAATAAATTTTTGAACAGTTTCTAATGGTTTAATGGTTATTGTAAGTTCCCCCCATCCAATTATTCCATAGGAAAGCGATGACTGTACAAGTGCATAATATACCATTTTAATCGTATTTAGCTGGGCGTAAATACTTAGTCTTTTGAACACAGGTTAAATATCTTAGTTTATTAACGATTACTTCAAGATGATTAGTCCATTTAAGTTGACAGTCAATGATTACTCCCAGGTATTTGATGCACCTTTCAGACTTCATGTTTACGCAGTTATTACATATGTCAAGATGACAATATTTATTATGAAACATCACATTGAGGGAAGAAGAAGGAGAAGATGATTTTGAGTTGTAAAATGGAATAAACAGTGTTTTATTACAATTTAGCGAGAGAAGATTTCGATCTAACCACTCCTTGATAATAGTTATACGTGTATTGGCTTTTTTGAAAGTATAAAGCTAGGGTTTCCTAGGACAGCGGTGGCCGTATCTTAACGGCCGCAGTGAACGGTGATGCGGTTGACAGCCGTCGTAACGGTGACTAGAAAGTGGTTTCCTAGGAAAATCGTATTGATAACCCCGTTAAAAAATAAAACCACTGTCTAGTCACCGTTACGACGGCTGTCCACCGCATCACCGTTCACTACGGCCGTTAAAATACAGGCACCGCTGTCCTAGGAAACCCTAACTTTATCCCAGAGAGGGATGAAAGTAGAGTTGGAGCTATACAATGTCTTCTCCCTTTTATGTACTATTTATTTAATATTTTTATTTATTTAGAATTCAATTATTTTTCCCTTCTCTTCCTGTATTCATAATAAATTGATGTGAAATCTGTAATTAGTCTTACTTTTTTTAATTGTTCTTTTGTATGTTGTATTTATATAAAGACTGCATGATTTCCTTAATAAATAAATGGAATCGCCAAATTTTTAAGACAAGTTATGTCTATGGCCTCTTGACTACCTTACTAATTTAATATATAATTATAATATTTATTTTGCCAAAATGCACGATACGGATTTTGTTTTTTTAATGCGAGTTGTCTTTGTCTTTTAATGCTTATTATGTACAAGATTTATATTTCTTAAAGTAGATTTTTTACTGCCATTCCTCTTTAGCTTCTGTTTTTTTATTTTCAGTGTTGAGATCAGGAGGCACATTCTACAGTGTGCCAATCCTGAACTTATCAGTGTTTGCTCACGTGGAGAGGAAACCACTCAGACCTCTTCAAGAGAAGCCGGCCTGTTGGCAGCAGTCAACAGGCCTTCCGTCAGGGGCGAACCGTGCATAGAAGCGATTATGCGCAGCTCACCATTATATTTGACTAACCGTAATGTTTTATTGTAACTTTTATTTACAGAAAAACAAATAAATAATTACCATTTATTTTAAATCATTTCCACCGTTTGTATTTTTATCCTTATATAAATATAAATTTTAATAAAGCGCGCCCAGCGCCTGCGGTGAGCCAATAAACTAGCCGATTATTCCAGCTTATTATTTCATACAAATAAGTATACTATATTTTGAACGTTTTAACCCCACCCCAGTGCGGGTTTTTTCTCCTAGATTAAACTGGCAGATTATTTGGAAAACAGTATTTCAAACATTATTTCTTAAGAACTATGTTTCTTTGAGATGGTACTTTTGACATAAGACTATAATTACTTTCATGCGTCATATTGCAGGACATATAGCGCTCCACGCGGCCGTTTTTAGCAATATTAATTACTAAAACCATGCGGCCAGTTGACATTTTAATTTAATACCTAATATTGACTGAATTCATAGTGGTAATTATTTTTATTTTTTTAATGAATTATATATTAAAGTAATGGATAATATGTCTATATAATATAATATATCACAAAGTTACATCGTTTGAGTTGATTTCATGAATGAGAGTTGTAGTTCCACACAGAACCACAGAAAAATATCAATTTTTAGTATATATTTTTTTAATTTTTTAAATTTTTTTAAACATAAACGGCAAATCTGCCTTTTACAAACATTTAAAATATTAACATATTTGGCTTAATATTTTATTTTTTTTAAACATGAATTTCCTTATACCCAAGATTTATAAAAAAATTTAACCAAAAATTATACAAGATTTATTTTTAAAAAATTAACCTAAAAATTTTACAGCATATTCAGTAGAAAGTTTAAATAATAAAACATTCTACAGTAAAACAACAAAAAAATCATAAGTACTGTTTCACAAAAAACTGTATATATATATTATGAAATGCATGAATAAATAAATATAATTACCATTCACCATCTTTGAAAAGTTCAAAAGGTTTGTTCTATAGGAACAATACCCTACACTAAATATATCAGATACGTGGGAATAACTATTGCCGAGTTCATGAAGTATATTTAATACGGCGTTACAAGTATACACTGTCCGTGAATTGTTGCTACAAAACGGTGGCACCTGTCTAGTTATTCTTACATTATATTATGTACCTACTATGTAGGTACAAATATATGATATTTTTTATAGCTTACCTGTAAATAAAATCACCATTCGCCACTGCCTTCGAGAGGAAGAGTGTTCGGCATTTTGTGTCCTACTTTGGTTTATTTTTCCTACGTCCTGGACTGACGTGACAACGTAAGATACTACCTCTCCCGTACTTCTTTATGAAGTATCACCGATTGATTGATTTGGTGTTTATTTTGTAGAACTCCATATTTAAACTTATAATTAGAAATCAAACACTGATTTGAGTCTACTGAACACTTTATTTTATTTTTTTTAACATATAAAAATAAAAACTTCGTGACAATTGTTTCGCCTTATTAGGGCATTTTCAAACGAATGTGAAGATTATTTGGATTGAATGTCCTTATATAGTTATATAATTCAATGTACTTAAGTAGAAAATAAAAATAATCTTATGAACTATAGCATGTACATTAATCATAATTGAGGGAAAAACCAATGGTTAAGGGTGAGGCTAAGTGTTTAATAGGTAATGGGGAATTTAGGTATTTATATTTGAATTTCGGGGAAAATATAACAAAGTAAATATTTATTGACATACAAGTATGTATTGCGAGATAATTAATGAAGCCTTATAGTTTTGTAAATTTAGATAATTGTTGTCGAAAAAAATATCAATAATATTATAACAGGTTGCTGTTCATTTTAATTTTAAAACATGATTGAAATATTATGAGGAAATTTATATAAACATAAATGTATTATTATACAATATTTCTATTTTTAAGAATTTCTTATCAAAATATATAAATGCAATTGTAACATGATTCATCTATTAATTACGCGTCATATAAGCGTGTACAAAAAGGAACAAAGTGAAGAATAACAGTCTATTTAAATATGTTTAATAGTGGTGAAGATATTAGGTTGGTTTGCTAACTTCTGCATCGCGCCTCGCGGAAAAAGGGGAAAAGCACCACAGATGAGGGACATCCTGAGGTGTTTCATCATCACATGGGCAGCTGTCGATCTCGGAGATCTTGAAGCGATGCAGCGATTCAGGTAGCTCATGCAACCACCGTGACCCGTGAGGATTTGGGTTAGCTCAAAGTCGGCTTTCTCCATTCTCCTGAAGTCAGAGGCATGGTAAATGGTCGGGAAAAACAGTTTTAGTAATTTATCCGTTAGTTTCATTCAAATAACGGTCATTCCAGAGTTGCAGGGTCCCATTTCTTACCTTCCTTCTGGCATACTTAGCTGAGCGGCGAGTTGGCAAAATGTCTTCTTTTGTCTTCTTGAAAGGAATCATAAAAACAAAAATATGAAAGATTCTAGAATTCATTCTTATCCGAATTTTTAGTGATGGGGGTCAGTGATATGTAACCTTCTGACCTCACTGCGACCTGTGAAGATCTATTTATTAAAATTTATTTCAACCGAGAGTAACGTGATTTAACGTAAAAATTATTAAAAAAAATATTCCATTCTACTTTTAACCCTCAACCGAGGTTTGAAGTTTATCACTGTCTGAACATTTTGTTAATTATCTATATTGATTAAATTATTTTTTTTAGTAAAGAAATAACTTAATAACATTAAAAATCGAACACGTTTTAAAACTACCGAAATGCAAAAAGTTTACACGCCGCGGAACTGATTCCGTTGAGCGCCTGGCTAATATTGACGAAAACAATGGCTCATTAAAACAATGCTACCCATTTATTACGAAACAAAGTGCAACTCACGCCCTTAGATTCTTATTTAATAAGGTTTAATGCACATTATAATATTTATTCGGACTAATTTTCTTACTTAAATACGAAATTACAGCCGGTTTAGCGCAAAAAGTCGACTTTTTCGGAAACTTCAAGCTCTGGTTGAGGGCCAAAAGTAGTATCGAATTTTTTTTTACATTTTTTGCATTCTGAGTAATTCAAAAGGTAACTTTTTTGACCCCCTTTATTTAAAAATTCGGAAAAAAAATTATCGGCTCACCACAGACACAATTAATCATTTTTAGAATAATAATATTTAAGATTTTACCTTTTTTTTTTCTTTTTTTGCATTTTTTTTGTTTCGGCACCAGTGCATTCCTGGTATGTACATATATGCAAGGTGTACAAAAGTTGGAAGAAGAGATGAAAAGGAAAGGATGAAATCAAATATTCAAACAGTAAAATTTTAAACGTGGTTATTTTAAGTAAAGATTATTCCTTGATCCAGTGGAAGACGAGGCAAATATTAGTTCTTCTTTTTCTTATTTTCTTCGTGTAAAAGTCTTGAATGTCCTCAAGCGTTGATTGTACATCCGTCTATAAAGAGAGCAACTCCATGACAGTGTTAAAGATAGCAATACTGTCGACGGATAGCTCTCTTCATTAACGGATTGTAGCTCGACTGGTGCCCTGTGCATCTTCCGCCTCCCGGAGCAGCGTCAGGAGACTGGAGAATCCGCCAGCAAGGAGTCGCACTCCCGGTTCTCACATAAACTCTGTAAATGCCTAGACTCCAAAAATATATTTAATATCAACATATAACAACAGAGACGAAGAATATTTAAGAGAAGGTAATATAGAAGTCTAGGCATCTACAGGGCTTATGACCTGTCAATGGCTGATTTAAGTGGCCACTTTACACACCGTGTAACATATTTGAACATCTATATTCCTTCAATTCTTTCATCTGTTGATGTTTGTGAAGTCAAAGAGCTGAAACCTTTATTTATGCTGGTGAGATTCATCTAATTGAATTATTTCACCTACATACTAGGCAACGCCTGAAAATTTGTCTTCAATTTCTATACTTCTTCATGGACCAGGTGGATTTATCAACAATATTTTGAGTTTGTCCAAATTTTTGTAGACAAGGACTTGATTTAACTCCCTAGGAGCTGTTTATATCAACATATTACAACAGAGATTAAGAACATTTTAAAGAAGGTCATATTGAAGGAATACAGGTGTTTAAATATGGGCAGAACGGTGAATGTTACAGTGTGTAAAGTGGCTACTTAAACCGGCCAATGCCAGGTCATAAGCCCTGTAGATGCCTAGACAAGGACTGGGGAGCTGTTAACATTAACATATTGCAACGGGCAATGCCTGAAAATGTTATTTCTTAAATTTTTATACTTCTTCATGGACCAGGTGGATTTATCAACAATATTTTGAGTTTCTTTTTGAGAGAATTTTGAGTTTGAGACTTCTATATTACAACAACAACAACAACAAACCATCACGCCGTTTCTCCGTAGGGATAGGCAGAGAGGATAGAACGCCATAACACTCTATCTTGGCAAAATACTTCTATATTACCTTCTCTAAAATGTTCTTCGTCTCTGTTGTAATATGTTTATATAAACAGCTCCCCAGGGAGTTGAATCCAGTCCTTGTCAACAAAAATTTTGACAAACTCAATATATTTAATATGCTGAAAAATCATCAAATTGGCGGCCTCCATAGTGTAGTCGTTAAGACGTTACTCAAACTCACGCACAGAATGTTCCATGTTCGATTCCCGGTGAGAACACAGACATTAAATGTGATTTTTCTCAAGCACGGATGTTATTAAATATAGTAAGAAATTATGTTAAAACATAGTAATAAATTATGTAAAAACATAGTAATAAATTATGTAAAAACATAGTAATAAATTATGTAAAAACATAGTAATAAATTATGTAAAAACATAGTAATAAATTATGTAAAAACATAGTAATAAATTATGTAAAAACATAGTAATAAATTATGTAAAAACATAGTAAAAAATGTAGTGAAAATATAGTAAAAAAAACGTAATAGAGCCCACAGAGAAAGGATTGAAAATAATCAACGATATTTTTTTAAATACCTAGACTATAAAAGCAATAAAACGCTTTGTACTTACAGCCAATCTGCCAAACAAAATGGATTTTTTACCCTTGAAAATAGACGCACTGTATCAGAGTTATGCTATTTACATAAATTATTAAACCTACTCTCCAAAATTAATCTTAATGTCCCCTTTCGCGTGACAAGAAATAAGTATTTATTCCATCTGCCAGTCTGTAGCCACTAACTATGCACAACACTCTTTCCTCTATCATTCTTGCTCTAAGTATAATACTTTTTTTTCAAATATACTTATATTTTACATGCCCCTTAATTTATTTTAAAAATAAATTAAGACTCCTTATTTCTGGCTGCGATACGATCCCACTTACTATTTAATGATGCTCACACTAACACAAACCAGTAGCTCAATCACAGATAACTATCAACGTGCTAATAAGCGACGTGATAACTATTTCTCACCCAGGAGAAGGCCACTCAAACCAGCTTTTGACTGGTCATAAGCCCTCTCTGTTTAAATCTGTTCTGTATCTTTGTTTAAATCACGTCTGAAGAAACATCTCCTTTCTCCTCCTTAATCTCTCCTCCTTTCCTTTTTCCTCTTTCCTCTTTTTTTCCTTTTTCCCATTGAGTAATAGTTTTGATTTAAGGTAATTTATTAACAAATACGTTTATTTCTATTTTATATACTTTAATCTTTTTTTTCTATTGAATATGTTCTGTAACTTGAATTATAAAAATAATACTTTTATTTTATTGGTTGGTTGGAAGACATTGCCATTTGGCAATAAGCCCGCCAATGTAGAAATAACATTATGTAAAAAAGTTAAATAAATAAAAAATAATCTTTTACAGAATATTTTCTTTACTCTTTCTTTTTCGTATTACAAAAAAATATTATAACTGTCTATTTATTACAGGAGCAAAAATTCATAAACATTTCTTGTATACCCAGGAACAGGCCATTCCTTTGTGGGATTTTTTGTTTACTATTTTTACTGTTAATATGTATTTCATTGCTATTTAATTTTCCTTTATTTTTTAATACTCTGTTTTACCTCTTATGTATATTGAAATAAAAAACAAATAATAAAAAATTAAAAGCTGTTTTAGAAAAATACATAAAAGGTGAATTTGAAAAAGACAAACAAAAAAGGACTTTAATTGACAAATGAGCTCAGATTTGAAAGTTGATGAAGACAATTTAATTTAAAACATGTTTAAAATAGACACTCAAATGTTTTAATTAGTATTGTAATTATATGTAGTTTTCGCTAAATCTATCTTGACTAACGGTGTTATATCCAGGCGCCATTTTAAACGCTAAAAAGTGTTCATTTGCATACATTTGTAAAGAATAATGAGCTGTAAACGATGCAGTTAGACGATAATTTATGCGTCATTTTGTTTCGGTTAATTGCGTTCATAAATGCACATAAATGAAGTTATTCTCTTTTGTTTTAAGTGGATGCTTTTGTGAACACACATGTGAGTGTGCCGTTGTGAACACAACCATTTTCTAGGCTGAAAAATTGAGCAAGTTAATTATTATATCGACTCGGGGCCCCGATTACAATGGGAATAGAACAGCAGGCTTATTCTGTCACAATTTCGTTTCGTAAGTTCGTAAGTTCGTTCGTTCGCCATAGATAAACTCTTTTCTGTTCCCTAGTTCGCCCGCACCTAGAGTATTCCTCTGTTATCTGGTCTCCATGTTATGATGTTCACATCAAGAATATTGAATCAGTTCAACATAGATTTTTGAGGAAGATAGGCTGGAGGTTGGGCTTATCCAGAGACCAATATACGTATAATGAGTAAGAAACTAGCTTAAATATATCTTATCTTCAAGACCGTCGAAATTAATCAGACCTTATAGTCCTATTTAAAATTCTCAACTCACTCTTTGATGCGCCTGAACTACTGAGCTCAATAAAATTAAATATCCCAACTAGAAACCTCAGACAAAACTAACTCTTTCATACCGATAACCATAGAACTAACTATGGTTTTCATTCCCCTATGCCCAGAATTCTTAGGTCTGCCAACAAATATACCAGTCTTGATTTCTTTGATAACAAGTTGTCTTCTTTCAAACGATCACTGTCTTCATTGGAGAGACGTAGAACTGAGATGGACCTTATATGCATTTTCAAAATACTTAATGCTTTAAGTGATGTCCCATCTCTGTTGCAATCAATTTCTTTTCATGTTCCCAACCGTGTCACCAGAAGTCAAAATCTGCTATTTATAAAATCTTCTAAGAGCAACTTTGGTTTTTATGCCCTAGGGTCCAGAATGTGTAGATTAGTCAATTCATCACGCGACTTGGAATTTTTTGGGATAGATCTTCCGGCTTTTCGTAGATCTCTTCGCGACTAAACAGTGTGGGATGAAGTTGGATATTGGCGTGGTTTAGCTCAAAGCTTTTGGTCTTTCGTTTTTTTTAAATATATTGTATACAATTATTGTTTTGCCCTTGTTTGTCTTTGCTAAATAGTTTTATGTTCTTTTTGTTCAGTTTCTTGCATTTATGTTTCTTCATGTAACTGTTGTAATTGGCTTAGGCCGTATATAACAAATAAATAACTGAATCAGATTCAATTATAAACACCTCTCTCCCGCTTCCGCTCCCATCGAGTCATTTTTTTATTAGTTCTCTCATTCGATGAGCAAAGTACTAATGAAAATTAGACCTCGGATTAAACAACGCCGTGGGGGACATTTTAACGACATTATCTTTAAAATATAAAATATTATTTAACATGATATAAAAATATCTGTTTTATGTCATATAAAATTTGTTTTATATTTTAAGATCAAAGTTCATTAATTCAATTACTCTTATTAAATGACCCTTTACTTATCTACTCTGTTGTGTCAATCAATGTTTCCGCGTGCACAATACAATTTTAGAGAAATTAACAGATTGCTTTTTTTTTACCTTACATTTGTGTAATAATTATATTTTTTTCCTCTGTGCAACATTATGCGGCGACATCACGAATGCGCGCTGCGGCTGTGGGTCATAGTGGGGGGATTATTGGACACAGTCCGATGTATTCAAATATGATTTTACGCTCTATGCTAAAAAACCACAAGCCGATCTTTGCTATTCTTTTTAAAATCTGTTAAGAAATAAGGGAGATATAAAGGAATTAATTCTAGTAATTTGAATGGTGCTAAAAACAATCAATTCGTGACGTCATCAAGTATGACGCCTTCGGATGTTTTGTGACGTCATCGGATTTTTTTTCATCAATGTCTATGTATTTTATTTATGGAGTATTGTAGATAGCTTCCTTTTTCTATGTGTCGTTTGTTTACATTTATGCGTCCTGTCACTTATCAAAAATTACAAGTTGTGATTTATAATTTTCATGATAAATTGATGATTACTCTTTTTTTTACCTTACATCTGTGTTATGATTATTTTTTTCCCATCAAGCAACATTACCCGGCGACTTAACGTATGCGCGCGGCGAAAGTGTGTCTAAGTGGGGGAATTATTGGACACAGTCCGATGTATTCAAATATCATTCTACGCTCCTTCTGGACTATTCTTAATTCTATGCTCAAACCCTTGTTGGGTGATGATAATGATCAGCTGCATGGGTGGTTCAAGAACGCTGTCATTCGTCAATTGACATAAGTTGCATACGATTTGAATGAGTCCAGCATAAAGCGCCAGAGCTGTATGGTATTTACACAAAATATCAGAAGTCGTGCACCATTCGTTAGAGTGTATTCTTCATAATGAATGACAAACTTAACTTTCGAGCTATCGCTTGGTCCACGGACAGTTAACAGTACTTACTTCACACATATGTTGTCGTGTGAAACCGTTTAAAACGATTTACTTTGAAAGTTGAGTCGTGCGCTGTCATTTGGTAAAAAATGGATGCGTAAATTCATAACCTCTCATCAAAGAATGAGGAAGTTCGGTGGTTTACTAAAATTTTATTATTTGTTAACAGACTAATAAACTAAGTCAAAAATTTTTTTTTCAATTTTTATATATCGTATTATCAGCGCTACGATTTTTTAAAGTTTTGTATTTCTGAAATAACTCCGCGTGTAACGTCAGAGGTTCATTTCCGCTTTTTCTCATTCAGTTCTTCCCATTGGTCCAGAAGCGACAAGCAGACCGGAAATCTTCCATAGCTCTCAGATCATAGGTTAATTCACATGAACCAGTGACGTCATTTAAAGTAGTGCGTTTTTATTAAAATATTTTTTATCATTTTTTCCGTACATTTTCAACAAACTTTACCGTACAATTTAATGCTTTAATTTTTACTCCGCGCAAGAAAACATTTTTTGTATCCAATTTCCCGCAGGGCTGAAGTTCCTCATTATAATATACCAGTAGCTCAACCACAAATAACTATCGACGTGCTAATAAGCGACGTGATAACAATTTCTCACCATGGTTGTTTATCGTATTCGCGATCACATTGCAACATCCGTGAACACCTAATATTAAATGTCAATGTCAAGATATTTCATCATCATCACATCATCATTTCCTTTCAGCACCTAATGGTGTATAAGGCACTGCACTGGTACACAAATAGTAGTGTATCTTGATCATTTTTGTAGCATGAAGGTAAGATGATCAGTCTTACGCTTCAGGTACCAGTCTAGGGACGATGAAATATTCTAGTGTAAAAACACCCTTTTAAATAATATTTCATATCAACCAGGTCGGGAATCAAGCCCGAGACCTCTTGCATGGTAGGCAAATGCGCTGACCATTATACCACGCGGCTGACCGTAGTCAACAACGTATTGTTTTTTTTTTTTTTTTCTTTATTAGGGCCTACTACCAAAACTTGATAACATCGGCCAAAAACAAGTTACATTTGTAAACATAAGAACAACATAAACAGACAGGAATAACAATATACATACAAACAAAAGACAAGAAAAATATACGTACAAGAATAACATCAAAATATCACACACATATCCAAACCAATAAAAATTTCAACATGAATTAAAATAGGCACTAACAGAAAAACCCACCAAAACCTGATAGTGCCTATTTAACAGAAAATAGAAACTTACAGTAAAATAAAAAGGAAGATAGAACTTAATAACTAGAAAAATTACAACAAAATAATCAAAATATTAACAAACTTAATCTTATATTAATGATAAATTATAACTATTTATTTTATTTTATTTAAATCTTAAAGTAGGGCACACATATCATACATATTGTTATGTGTGTTCTAATAATAACATTGCAAATATATTTCATTTATAAATTGTTTATCACATATGTCTTGACCATTATTTTAAATTTTGATATGTTTTTTTCTTCATAAATATTTTTTTCCATTTCGTAATACTTTTTAATTGCTTTAAATAAAATTGAATTTTGTGACTTTGCCTTTTTCCTAAATGGAAGTCTAATTTTGTTCTTTTCTTTAGTATTGTGATCGTGTTCATGCTGGTTCCGATCAATTTAAAATTAAATTAATTAATTAATTTAAACTATTAAAATTTAAATTTAAAATCAAACGTCGGAAGTAATAATGACAAAATATTTTACATAAACCTAAAAATGTAAATAAATTTATTGTTAAAAAACAAAGAATTAATTTAAACATAATTATTTCAATGACACAACTATTACAAATCATAATAGGGAACAGTTTGAACTTAAAAAAATATAAACAGAATTGATCAATAAACAATTTGTAAAAGAAAAAAATTGAGATAAATGAATTGGAAAGGTTATAAAAAACATAAGTAAAATATCAAATAATTATTTCCTCCCAGTCATTAAAGGACTTGTAAAAAACTACGTTGTTGACTGTCAAGATATTTACGTTTGTGCAATCACATATTTGAATTTTACCGGTGTAAATATGGAAAATATTTCAAAACTGCTATTTTTATTTATTTATTTGTTATTTATCATGCTATTGCATTTAGCCAGCGATTGGCAAGCCAAATGTCAAGAAAGCAGTCGCCATAGTAATTTTAATTTAATATTCACTTTTTTGTGTTAGATACTCCTTACTATTTTGCAAATGCAATATATTGTATTATTTTTAATAGCAAACGCCGATTTTTCGCCAATAAACTGTATTTATTTACGAGGAAAACAAAAAACAAACCGACACAAGCGTTGACTTAGAGATTACACACGCGTTGACTTATGACCGCGATAACTTAAGCGTGTTCATTATTGTCCATTGTGATCACTCAAATTCTTAGCATGTTTTTCAGCACGTCGATAGTTATTTGTGATTGAGGTACAGAAGGCGCGTAGAATCATGTTAGCATACATCGCACTGCGTCCAAAAGTCTGACATCCCGCCCGCGCGCATGTGTGAAGTGGCCGCGAAATGTTACCAAATTGCGACCAATACATTATAATAACACAAATATAAGATAATTTTGTGTAATGTTGATCTTTTACCACAAAAAATATAGTATTGATTGGACTATAAAAAAACAGGTACTTTCATTAGGTATACGTAAATAATCAATTAAATAATCACAAGGTAGAACGTATACAAACGTGTGAATAAAAGCGGGTGATAGGAAGGAGTGGAGACGTTTGCAAGAGGATCTAGCAGTGGAAAGGACAAGTCAAAAGAAGAAGCCGCTTACTTCACTAAAGGTAAACCCCGCTAAGCTCACGCAAAACCCGGCTGGCGGTTCAAGAATGAAAAAATTGAAAAAAAAACTCTACATCTCACTGTAATATAATGTGTAAATATCCAAAAAGACCTTGATCGTCTATTTGATTACTGTAATAAAAATCGATGTACATTAATACCTCAAAATTTTATTTGATGACATTTACATTGACATAGAAAATGAAAAACTTAATGAAGTCACTAAATTAAATATTTAGGTGTAATGTTGGATTCAAAACTTACATTTCACCAAAACGCTAAGATGGTAATAAATAAGATTGCAAAAAAAATATCAATTTTGGGAAGGATCAGAAGATTTATTGATAAGGACTCCTGCAAAACTATTTACAAAGCAATTATTGAACCACACGTTAACTACTGTAGTAGCATTTTATTTTTATCCAACAAAGAAAACATAGATAAACTAACTGTATTACAAAATAAAGCCTTTAGAATCATTTTGAAAAAAAACAGATATACGAGGGTAAAGTCGATGGTAAATGAAATGAAATTATTAACATATAAACAAAGAATATTTTACAATACAATGATATTTGTTCATAAAATTATAAACTCTAATAAAAAAACAGAATTTTGGAAAAAAATCGATCGGAACCAGCATGAACACAATCACAATACTAGAGAAAAGAACAAAATTAGACTTCCATTTAGGAAAAAGGCAAAGTCACAAAATTCAATTTTATTTAAAGCAATTAAAAAGTATTACGAAATGGAAAAAAATATTTATGAAGAAAAAAACATATCAAAATTTAAAATAATGGTCAAGACATATGTGATAAACAATTTATAAATTAAATATATTTTCAATGTTATTATTAGAACACACATAACAATATGTATGATATGTGTGCCCTACTTTAAGATTTAAATAAAAAATAAAAAAAATATTTTAAAAAAAGTACAATTTTTTACGCACACTTATACGATCAAAGATAATTCCATATCACGGTGTAGCGAGATAAGAGACTTGGGAGTTATTCTTGATAATGGATTGCTGTTTGGGTCTCGCATAAATTCTATTGTTGAAAAAGCTTACCAAATGCTAGGCTTCATTTTCAGAATTTCTAAACCTTTTAAAAAACCAAATACATTAAAAACTTTATACAACACTTTTGTACGCAGTAAATTGGAGTTGGCATCCGTCGTGTGGAGCCCACAATACATAACAAACGTAGAAAGGATTGAAAATGTTCAACGAAAACTTTTTAAATGCCTAGATTATAAAAACAATAAAACGCTTTGCACTTACAGCCAATCTGCTAAACAAAATGGATTTTTTGCCCTTAAAAATAGACGCATCCTATCTGAATAATTATGATATTTATGTAAATTATTAAATAATAAAGTGGAGACTTTTAACCTACTCTCCAAATTAATCTTAATGTCCCCTTTTGCGTGACAAGAAATAAGCATTTATTCCATCTGCCAGTCTGTAGCACAACACGCACAACACTCTTTCCTCTATCATTCTTGCTCTAACTATAATGCTTTTTTTCCATCTATTGATATATTTAACGTGCCTCACTCATTCTTTCTTTCTTTCTTTCTTTCTTTCTGCGATACCCTCTCACTTGCTATTTAATGATGCAAACGCTTACACACACCTGAACAAACGCTCACTTACTCCCACACAAACAAACCTCTACACTTACTCTTATACAAATCCACACAAACACACCCTTTTGTTGTACCACAATATTTATTACGTATGATTTTTAATTTGGTAATGTATCCAAAATAAAACAAGTTTATTGGATTATAATTCTACTTTATTTTTTATAAAATATACAAATGGTATATTGTGACGCGTTTCGTCTTGTTAGGACATTTTCAAACAAACTCTTTTTTTTGTTTGTTTGAGTTGTTTGAGTTTGTTTGTTTGAAGAGTTTGTTTGAAAATGTCCTAACAAGACGAAACGCGTCACAATATACCCTTTGTATATTTTATAAAAAATAAAGTAGAATTATAATCCAATAAACTTGTTTTATTTTGGATACATTACCAAATTAAATATGGAATTCTACCAATTGTCTGCATACACAATAAATAAGTATGATTTTTAGTTAGAAACTTCGCTGGTCTGTCTTTAAACTGTATATTTTTAATGTCATTATATCATTGTCGACTTTTGGTTTCTGTAAAACAAATAAATAATAATTTCTTATCAAATTTTGGGTTGCGCTTAACATTATCAGATTTATAGTCAATAGAATTTATCGACAAGTCATAAATAAATACAATTGCCGGAAATACTAAATACCCAGCGGACGACTTTTCATAGTGTTTACGACCTCGCAAGCAATATTGATATTATAGGGAAAGAGCATAAAACTTCGCCATTCTGTTATCCGCAAACAATGCAATTGAATCGCGCCATTTGCTTGTCAAGAAACCACACTGGAACATGTTTTAATGGCTGACAGCGGTTTGTACAAGCGGGCGCAGTTTTCTAATCAATATTTACCAGCAGGTAAAACTTTTAAAAAGTATTGTAATCATTTTGATTGATTGATCATGTCCAATCAATTAAATCTCTGTAGTGAAGAATTTTTAGTTTTTTTTTAAATGTTAATCGTAAATTTTTCTTACATTACATGGCAAACAAACATAAAATAAAACAGAATAAAATAATAAGAAATAAAATCCCACACCGGCATAGCCTGTGCGTGAGTTAAACATGATTTTATCAGTTTTACGTTTCAATTTTCAATTTCAATTTTCATTTTCCAATTTTCAAATTTCAATTTCCATTTTCAATTTTCAATTTTCAATATTCAATTTCAATTATCATTTTCAATTTCAATTTCAATTTTCAATTTCAATTTCAATTTTCAATTTTCAATTTTCAATTTTCAATTTCAATTTTCAATTTTTATTTATTTATGTATATTTTGGTACATTACAAAATACGGTATCTTAATTATTCATGCATATAAGAACAACAACAACAAACCATCACGCCGTTTCCACGTAAGGGTGGTAGGCAGAGAGGATAGAACGTCACACCACTCTATCTTTGCATACAGATCTCGCTTCCTCTGCATTCATACATCCTCTCATGCACGCGCGCCGATTATTCCGACTTTTGACTTGTCCATCTTCGTGTATTTGTTGGATTGAATTTGGTCATGCCATGCCTTTCTCGGTCGTCTTCTATTTCTGCATCCATCAACATTCGCATTGTAAATATTCTTAGTCGTTCTTTCGCTGTCCATTCGCGGTCTGAAATTCGGAGGTCTAGGCATTTACATAGCTTATGACCTGTCATTGGCTGGTTTAAGTGGCCTCTGTGTAACACTGCAGTGTGCCAGGACGAAGAAGCAGAGGCAGAGATGCAGCTCGATGGATCGACCAGGTGAAAACAACCTCACGGGCGACCCTATATGGAACTGTGGAGTCAGCTGTCAGCTCTTTAACTTCAGAAACATCAACAGATGAAATAATTTAAGGAATATAGATGTTCAAATATGTGCAGAATCTAGTTCAGTGTTTTAGTGTATTAAACTTTTGTGTGGTAAATTTACAAAATGTTTTTAATAATTAAATGTGCAGAATGGTGAATGTTACACAGTGTGTAAAGTGGCCACTTAAACCAGCCAATGACAGGTCATTAGCCCTGTAGATGCATAGACTTTTATATTCATATAATAATTCCCTCTCCGCGCCTAATGGTGCATAGGGCACTGTATTGGTACACCAATCGCAGCGTATCTTAACCATAAAAGACTTCTATTTTACCTTCTTTAAAATGTTCTTCGTCTCAGTTTTATTTTTTGTTTCTAAATCTTGGGTAAAAAGTATTGTATGCGTTAATTGAACCAAATATGTTTATACTTCAGCGTCAAGTTGTTTGAGAAATAAGGAAGTTCAGTGGTTTTTTAAAAAATTTTATGTATCGTATTATCGGCGCTACGATTTTTCAAAGTTTTGTATTTCTGAAATAACTCCGCGTGTAACGTCAGAGGTTCATTTCCGCTTATTCTCATTCAGTTCTTCCCATTGGTCCAGAAGCGACAAGCAGACCGGAAATCTTCCATAGCTCTCAGATCATAGGTCGATTCACATGAACCAGTGACGTCATTCAAAGTAGTGCGTTTTTATCAAAATATTTGTTATTATTTTTTCCGTACAATTTAAAGCTCTAATTTTTACTCAGCGCAAGAAAACATTTTTTGTATCCAATTTCCCGTAGGGCTGAAGTTCCTCATTAAATAAATTTGTAATAAAATGGTTACTGGGTTTAGGTAAATAAAAATCGGAAAACTTACTAAAAAACATTCTTAAATAATAAAAAGTATATTTAAATATTGTATAACTCTATAATACATTAGGCAGACTAGACATGATCCAGAGAAATCTATTACCTAAGTATGTAGGTAGTAGATAAAGAAATTGTAATTTTTGTTTAAAAAAACATGATTTTCATTTTTGCCGTACATGTTAATCTTTATATTATATATAATTCTTATCTACGTGTGATGTCACTGAACTCCTAAACGGCTTAACCTATTTACGTGTGGTTTTCAGCGAAATGTAGATCTTTGCGCTGCGCGTGTTCGTAGATATTAAAATTATCAATCGAACACGTAAAAAAAAGTTAGAAGCAAAAAAAAATTTCATCGACCTAAGGGTTGCATACAAAAAATGGAAGGATGTGGTTTTTTTTGTTTGTTTAAAAACTTTGTTTTTGAATGTTTACAAACAACATTCGCTTTTTATGGATCCCAATCAGATTGTTTCCTTTCATTCCTTATAATTTCTACCCATTTATTTCTTTTCACTGGATTTTTGGTAATACTAAAATAATATTGGCTGACATTTAATGCATTTTTGAAAATCGCATTCATGACTAAAGTGCACCCCTGTTGGTGAGAAGAGCCGAGTTTGACATTTGCAAAAAGAATTCCATATTTAAAAACAAATTATTTTATTTTCGGAATTCAACCATAAAAAAGTACCTAGGTACCTAATTAAATTCAAAATTTGAATATTAATAATTTGAATATTAATATTAAGAATTCAATCATGAACGAGTACCAGTACCTAGTTATCATTGAAAAGTCTTTTTCCAAGCTAATAGCAGGCAAGCCAACGTTCGGGCAGGACAACGTCTGTCGGGTCTGCTAGTAAAATATAATTATGTAAGGATCGAGCGGTATGTCTCGGCTAAGGCCTGTTTTAGGAGCTTCTCAAATTTGAATATTTCTCAAAATTGTATTTGTTCTAAAGGATAACCATTTTTTTTAAATGTATTTAAAAAAATGTTATAAAAATTTGGTCTAAAGTCTCTGATGTACCTGGCTGTAGGGAATTTAACCGGCTTCCTGAGGGTATTCGAGGATCTAATTATGTGGCTAACAGCATAAAGTTGTATAACCTCAGGCAGTATGTGAAAAGTGTTAATAATTAACGTATTTTTTACAATCCTCATGGGCTTTATCCTGAGGAAGGCAATTCCACTTGATCGAGTAATATCCATCTCCTCCTCCCAAAAACTCACTCAAGAAACGAATGCCGAATCAGAATTAACGATATTGTCACAAATTGATTTGAGGTCAATACCGGAGTTCGCCAAGGTTGCGTCCTTGCACCGTTTCTTTTTATAATCCTCATAGACTTCATCCTAAGGAAGTCGATTCCACTAGACTGATGAATGTTCATCTCTCTCTCCCAAAAACTTTGCGACCTAGAGTATGCCGATAATGCGGTTATAATTGACGATTCAGTCAGGGGTCTTCAGGGCACTGTAGTTAGCCTAAATAGGTACTCCGCATGCATGGGTTTGAAAATCAATATTACAAAAACTTATGTACTGTGTACCACTTCATGCCCCGATGCCCAAAACCCCCTGAATCTGTCAAACCAAATCACCGAAAGGGTCGAGAGTTTCAAATACCTGGGAGCATATGTTACGCAAAATGGCAGCTTTCAAAAATAACTGGGAGTGTGGCTAGAAGTAGCAGGCGCCACATTCAACAGTATGAAGGCTGTCTGGAGATCGAATAATTACTCAGTGAAAACAAATTGCCGCTTATATAACGCCTGCATAACACCAATTCTTCTCTTTGGATGCGAATCGTGGCACCTCACTATGGCCGAAAACAGAAAAATATTGCGTTTGGAGAATAGGTGTCTCAGAAGAACCTTGGGTGTGCAGTGAATGAAGTTATAAGAAAATGGACGCAGCAAACTCCGGTGACAACTGACATCAAGCGGAGGCGATACGGTTAGCTTGGCCATGTGCTACGGATGCCTCCTGAGAGCCTTAACCACGCTTGCCTACTTTACCAGGCATCAGGTTCTCGACGTCCTGGACGCCCACTGCTGACTGTTCGTCGGAAGTTCATGTCAGAACTACGGGACGCGAACCTGGCTTGGGAGGACGCACAAGACCTGGCAGCCGACAGAGGACCTTCGTGGACACCATATGCTCCAACTAGGGAGTGGACATGGAATGATGGAGTTGTATTATGATCTTTATTTTACTTGTTATAATATTTTTGTGTTTATAATAAGTAATTGTGTTTTCTGTCGTAAATGTATATCATAATAAATGTAATTATCTCTAGGCCCAAAATGATTTATTGTAACTCATAGGGAATACATGAATTAAGAATAGTCCGGAAGGAGCGTAGAATCATATTTGAATACATCGGACTGTGCCCAAAAATACCCCCACTATGCCTCACTTTCGCCGCGCGCATTCGTGAAGTCGCCGCGTAATGTTGCCAAATGGGAAAAAATATTATCATAAGGTAAAAAAATAGGGATATGTTCATTTCTCTAAAATTTTATTGTACACGCGGAAATATTGATTGACACAACAGAGTAGATAAGCAAAGGGTCATTTTATAAGAGTAATTGAATTAATGAACTTTGAACTTAAAATATAAAACAAATTTTATTTTACATAAAACGGATATTTTTATATCATGTTAAATAATATTTCAAGTTATAAAGATAATGTCGGTCAAATGTCCACAACAGAGTTGTTAAATCCGGGGTCCAATTTTCATTGGTTCTCTCATTAGATGAGCAAAGTAGGGTAAAAAAAATACTACCCTGGCAAAACTAACGAAATGTCCATTTTGATTTCTTCTACAATCTGACAGATGGAAAAAGAATTCAAATTTAAAGTAATGCATTTGCTATTTGCACATTCATTTGCTAATTACACGTGAAATGTGATCCCATTATGTTTCTCTAAGATCCTAGCAGTATTTCTACACTTTAAAAGGACACAACACGGCATAGTTGAATTCAAATCAGGAGTTGCGCACTGAGCGACGTCTACAAAAAAACTAATGGGTCAAAACGTAAAACTACTCTTTTAAGAGTAGTTTAGTCGCCTTCTGTTTGATGCTCGTATGCGGTTTCTGAAATATTCTTAATTCTATGGTATTTTGATATAAATAATAAATAAAAAAATAATCGATGTCAAAATAATATTACAAAGATGCCGTTAAATCTGCATTGAATCGCCGCATTAAAAGACTTGATTGATAAAAATTCCATATATATATCTATTCAGTTATAGTTGTATCTTTTGATTCCTACTTTGTAGGCGATTTTCCTTTAAATTTATCTGAATAAACTCTATGCGACTTGAGTATTTTCCACTCGATGGCTGCTCAGGTCAAATCCTGAAAAGCTAATCGAGTGCAGAAAGTCCGATTCTTCTTTCTTCTTTAGCCTCATTCTCTCCACTGCTGGATGGCTGATGGCGGCCTTTTCCAAACGTCTCCATTCCTTCCTATCGCTCGCTTTCATCATCCACGTTTTGCCGGCAATAGAGGCAATGTCGTCAACCCATCTTTTCTGTGGCCTTCCAACACCTCTTTTGTTTGCCCATGATCTCCACTTTATCATTCTGGATGTCCACCTGCCATCATTTTGCCTCGCCGAGTGTCCTGCCCACTGCCATTTCAATTTCGCTGCACGATCCATATATCCACGACTCCGGTTCGGCGCCTTATTTCTTCATTTCTTACCGGGTCTCTTAGATATACACCGAGCATCTGTCTTTCCATGGATCGTTGCGTGCATTTTAATTTCCGGATACTTTTCTGTGTTACAGACAAGGTTTTTAGTCCGTATGTTGTCACCGGCAATATGCACGATTCATATACTTGTCTTTTCAAGCATATAGGGACTTCTTTATTTTCAAAAATATATTTTAGTTTACTGAAAGCAGCCCAACTTAGCCCTATTCTTCTTGGTAACTCCGCTGTCTGGTTATCTTTACCAAGTTTGACTTTGTGTCCTAGATATATATATTCATCAACCACTTCGATTTTATTATTGTCAATGAAAATGTCTCGTCCTGTTGGACTCATAATCTCTGTTTAATGAATATTCATTTCCAAATAAGTACAACTGAATACAACATAACATTACGTTTAGCTTTTATCAACTATCGAAAAGCGTTTGACTCAGTTGAAAAATGGGCTGTTATTGAAGCACTCCAAAATGCCGGAGTTGATTCTAAATACATTAGATTAATAAAATTCATTTATGACAACGCTACTATGGATGCGAGGATTAATGAGGACACAAAAACTGATACAATCAAAATAAAGAAAGAAGTCAGACAAGGGGACACAATATCGCTAAAGCTCTACCTTAGAGGATGTATTTAAAACACTAAATTGGGAAAATAAGGGTGTAAAGACCGATGGCATGTACTTGAGTCACCTCAGGTTCGCAGATGATATAGTGGTCATAAGTTAAGACATGGATGAACTAGGCGAAATGATTATGAAACTACATGAGGCTTTAAAAAGGATTAGTTTGGAAATTGATATTCATAAAGTCCGATTGTAGTCTACTAATTAGCGCGTTCGCCTATCACGCTTGAGATCCTGGACTCGATTCTCGACAGAGTTAATGTGAAACATTAATTTTAAACATTGTTTGAACTGCAATATTTCAATGTTCCTAGGGTGGTATACTGGATCTTCTCCATCCATTTGAAGAATTTTGTGTTTTTTTTTTCGCTAATATAATGACCACACCATAGAATTAAGAATACTCCAGAAGGAGCGTAGAATCATATTTTAATACATCGGACTGTGTCAAAAATAACCCCCACTTTGACTGAAAAAGGCGTTTTTGCACTAGAATATTTCATGTCCTTGGACTGGCACCTGAACCGTAAGACTGATCATCTTACATTTTTATTTAAAAAAATCCAGTGTACCGATGCAATGCGCTATATACCATTCGATGCGGGGCAAAGAAAGTAGTGGACTTAAATTCAAATAAAATTGCGATTTACGAAATTGAAAAATCGTATTTTTTAAAGAGTAACTCGTTTATTGACAAAAAATATTGCTTTTTGAATGAGCGAAACCGGTAGGAAGACCCGAAGTCTTTAAAACCGTTTTTCGGGTATGTGGAGGAAGTACCGTATGCACCATGGGTGCGGATAAAGAAGTAATAATTAATTATTTTTTAAAAATAAATATGTTTAAATAACTTACCCCGTGCAGAATCACCATTTTGAACCACCATAAAATAAAAAGAATTCAAATTCAAAATTGTCATACATCACCCAATACGGAATTAAAAATGAGTAAAATCACGTGCCGCGCTTTCGTATCACTTCGGCAAACTTCGACAAGCTCCGGATCCGCCATTTTGCAAACGAACGATCTTCAAACAACATCACACCCATTTTGAAAAAATATATTTTTAAATATTCGAACTGCCGAGCTGTCAAAATAAATAATCAAGTAGGTACTTTTTTTATTTAAAATGGAGGGTTAGTTATGATTTAATTTTGAATTCCGCGGCGTCTGTTTTTATTACAGTTTTTAATGGCTATTTTAGTCTAATTAACGGTACTTTGCGTATTTTTATGCTTTTTCGGCCGCGTTTTGAGGTTTTTAATATTTTCCTGTTCATCGAGGTGTTCCGAGTTCACAGTGGCAGGCACGCTACAAGGTGTTTGCACTTTTATAGACTTTGTATATGACGTAACGCTGTATGCATACGCTTCTTATCACAAAATACCTGTCGCCTAAGTCTAAAATCAGAGATTCTCAACAAGTGCTCATACATTTATTTGTTATTTTTATGGCCTAAGTCTACAGATGAAAATAGTCGACTAAATTTACTAATCGAATGATTAGCAATTGAATGAATTAAATATTCGAATGAATCATTCATTTCCGGTTACCATAGACAAAAGACAGAAATTTATTCAGAGACAAACATTGTTTTTCAAGAGAAATATCCATGCTTTTTAAAATTAATTTTTGTATATATATTTAGACCCTTGAATTTAGTAGCCATACGTGTCATGTACAAGGCTAAGGTACTTGGAAAAAATCGTTTTTGTTTGTCTTGGAAATGGGATGTTCGATCTCTGATTTTGGTTTATTACCTTTATGAGTCCAATCACCATTGTTACAAAGTTCAATAAACTACAGTGTGGATATCTGTTAAGGATATTCCATCTTTCCTGCATTCTGCTTCAAGATTATGGCGTTTATATATTATACTCTTAATCAGTATTCTGCCATAAATCTTTCCAACAGCGCTCAAAAGGCTGATAGCTCCATAGTTTACGCAGTCCGCCCTAGAGCCTTTTCCCTTGTATAGAGGCATAACAACAGCTCTCCTCCAATCAGGGGGAGTGTATTCCTCCCCTAAACATAGGTGAAAAATCTTATGTAGCCATACAAAAATAATTTTTCCACCTATATATTTAATATACCGTATCAACCATTTTGCGAATCAATCCCGAAACCATTTTCATGGTAGGCAAATAAGTAGATGTGTTTTTTTTTTAAAATTTTATTGACAACAAATAAAAATACAATATTACAGCTAATTACATTTTTTTATATTAATCAAATACATATATTTACATTAACGTTTCCCATTACATAAAAGAAATAAACAATTCTTGTGTACACAATGGGAAGTGACGTCTTACAATAGATTATTTTATTTTAATCAATAATATTTTTAGAATAACATAAATAAATTACAAAAAAGATATTAACGATGTTTTCAATCAGTGTTACATAAAGAAGAATTATAGATGTAATTTTTTACTTCTTTCTTAAATATATTGTATTCCTGACTGTACTTTTTATTATCTTTAAAACATTTAAGTTTGTAAGTGAAAATTCTTGATGGAAGTTCATTGTAATTTATTATATAAATAAAACACGAGTGATACTTTAATCCACAAATTTGGAATATCCAGTACTTACATTACTTACATATAACTTTGAATTATCTATCCTTACCTCTGTTTTGTATAAATACATTTAACTCTTTTATAAAGATGCCAGTCTCGAAGATGTCGCGAAAGCGATGAAACCGGTCACTGGATATTCCAAATTTGTGGATTAAAGTATCACTTGTGTTTTATTTATATAATAAATTTTATTATCTTTGTTCATTTCATTAAAGAAAACTATTCCTCTGTAAGTATAATGATGTTGTGCAGTAGTTGTTTTTAATTTAGGAATTAAGATATTACCACCTGTTCTAGGTCGCGTACTTACGTTTTGAGACCCAGAAATATTACTATTTATTTTATCTTTATGTATTTGATGCAAACAATTCTTTTTATATAACAATTTTATATCTAAAACCTTAATTTTTTTTTAATAATTGAACAGTGGGAAAAGTAGACGGTTTTTTCAAAATAACTTTTATAATTAATTTTTATATTTATTCAACCGGTAAAATATTTGTTTTAAAAGCACCACCCCATCCGATTATTCCGTACTGTAATATTGATTGGGCGAATGCAAAGTAAATTGATTTTAATTTTTCGATGGTTAATATATTCCTTAATCTAATAAATACATATATAAGTTTTCTCATTCTATTTACAATATTATTTATTTGCTCCTTACATTTTATATTTTTATCAATTATAATGCCTTAATATTTAATGGCATTTTTTCAGTGATTTGAAGGCAATTATCATTATGAAACTGATATCCTTCATTGCATTTTGTTTTGTGTACAAATACTTGATTTTTGTGTAATTTTTTTTTCAAATGTTGAGTGAGGATCGTAGCAAACACTCAAATAGTGAGGTGTTACAAATACATTATATTTAGGTATGGTCAAATGCAGGTACGGCATGAGCGAACTCGTCAATATTAAATACTTAATTTTTTGAGGGAGTTCGGTACAAAAATCTTTTCTAAAACGCCGTAAATATTTTTTTAATTTTTTATTTGAAGTTTATTTATAAACCCTTACAGATTATTAAATTCATTTTAGAAAAATAATATACGAGGTGTGTTCAGAAAACTACGGGAACTTTGAAAATTTGCGGGTTCGGAGAGTCCGATTGTCAAATTAAAAAAATAATATGTTGGTATCATATAATTAAGAATAGTCCAGAAACCGCATACGCGCATCAAACAGAAGGCGACTAAAGTATTCTTAAAGAGTAGTTTTATATTTTGACTCACAAGTTTCGTTGTAGACGTCGCTCAGTACGCAACTCCCGATTCGAATTCAACTAATGCTGTGTTGTGTCGTTTTAAAGTGTAGAAATACTGCTGGAATCTTAAAGAAACAGGAAGGGATCACATTTCATAAGTAATTAGCAAATTCATGTGTAAGTAGCAAATGCAATACTTAAAAATTGAATTATTTCCCATCTGTCAGATTGTCGAAGAAAACAAAATGAACATGGTTAGTGTTGCCAGGGTAGTACTTTTTTTTACCTACTTTGCTTATCTAATGAAAGAAGTAATGAAAATTGGGCCTCGGATTAAACAACGCCGTGGTGGACATTTGACCGACATTATCTTTAAAACATTAAATATTATTTAACATGATATAAAAATATCAGTTTTATGTAAAATAAAATTTGGTTTATATTTTAAGTTCAAAGTTCATTAATTCAATGACTCTTATTAAATGACCCTTTACTTATCTACTCTGTTGTGTCAATCAATGTTTCCGCGTGCACAATAGAATTTTAGAGATATTAACAAATACGTTTTTTTCCTTACCACGCTGATGCTGCAAAAAAAATTAAAAAATCTACCTTCGGTCAAAGAGGATTGGCTTACTACTTGGTTAAAGTGTACGATCTACTTCCATTATCTATAAGGACAGTTAGTAAGTTCTCACAGTATAAAATAGCTATTAAGAAATGGATAGTGGAGGTGGGTTGCGCACGGATCGATGAGTGGATCAAGCCAAATAGGTAAAATGTGTGTACTGTTTATGAAATTTGTTCTATTGGTCTATATAAATTGGTTTTTGTGAATGTTTTTAATGATTATGTAAGTTTTTAATCGTTTATTATGTTAATGTTAATTGGATGAATTATGTTTTTTTTATTGTTATTATTATGTTAACTTTGTGAAATAGCTAATCTTAGGCATGTTTCACATTTTGTAAAATGTTTTCTTCGGCACGGGACATCCCATTGCGGGAACATTATTCTGTATAAAAAAATATATAATACAAACAATGTAAAAGTATAAATAAATAAAATAAATCAAATTAATAAAATAAATAAAACGAATAAAATAAAATAAATTTAATGAATGAAACGGATGAAACGGATGAAACGGATGAAACGGATGAAACGGATGAAACGGATGAAACGGATGAAACGGATGAAACGGATGAAACGGATGAAACGGATGAAACGGATGAAACGGATGAAACGGATGAAACGGATGAAACGGATGAAACGGATGAAACGGATGAAACGGATGAAACGGATGAAACGGATGAAACGGATGAAACGGATGAAACGGATGAAACGGATGAAACGGATGAAACGAATGAAACGAATGAAACAGATGGAACGGATGAAACGGATGAAACGGATGAAACGATTGAAACGGATGAAACAGATGAAACGGATGAAACGGATGAAACGGATGAAACGGATGAAATGGATGAAATGGATGAAATTAATAAATAAAACAGATAAATAAATTTGTGTTGTGATTTTTTTCTCCATCTGGCAACATTACGCGGCGACTTCACGAATGCGTGCGGCGAATGTGGGGCAGAGCGGGGGAGTTTTACACACAGTACGATGTATTCAAATATGATTCTACGCTCCTTCTGGACTATCCTTAATTCTATGGTTGGTATACAGGGCCTGAAGTATGCTAAAATTTTCTTTGCGTTTACTATAAAAAATAATACAATACATTGCATTTGCAAAATAGTAAGGAGTATCTAATACAAAAAAGGGAAAATTAAATTACAATTACTATGGCGACTGCTTTTCTTGACATTTGGCTTGCCAACCGCCAGCTTAATGCAATAAATGGCATAATAAATAATAAATAATAAATAATAAATAATAAATAATAAATAATAAATAATAATTAATAAATAATAAATAATAAATAATAAATAATAAATAATAAATAATAAATAATAAATAATAAATAATAAATAATAAATAATAAATAATAAATAATAAATAATAAATAATAAATAATAAATAATAAATAATAAATAATAAATAATAAATAATAAATAATAAATAATAAATAATAAATAATAAATAATAAATAATAAATAATAAATAATAAATAATAAATAATAAATAATAAATAATAAATAATAAATAATAAATAATAAATAATAAATAATAAATAATAAATAATAAATAATAAATAATAAATAATAAATAATAAATAATAAATAATAAATAATAAATAATAAATAATAAATAATAAATAATAAATAATAAATAATAAATAATAAATAATAAATAATAAATAATAAATAATAAATAATAAATAATAAATAATAAATAATAAATAATAAATAATAAATAATAAATAATAAATAATAAATAATAAATAATAAATAATAAATAATAAATAATAAATAATAAATAATAAATAATAAATAATAAATAATAAATAATAAATAATAAATAATAAATAATAAATAAATAAATAAAAATAGCAGTTTTTGAATATTTTCTATATTTACACCGGTGAAATTCAAATATGTGATTGCGCAGCAGGATTATACTTCGCGAAACGTAAATATTTCGACATTTAATATAAGGTGTTCACGGATGTTTCATTGTGATCGCGAATGCGATAAACAACCATGGTGAGAAATTGATATCACGTCTCTTATTAGCACGTCAATAGTTAATTGTGATTGAGCTACTGGCCTGTTGTGGTGCAAAAAAAAAAAACAAATCTAAAATAAAAAAACATATTCTATTAACAAATTTGTCAGCCTCGTGGAGTAATGGTCATCGCGTTTGCCTACCATGCAAGAGGTCTCGGGTTCGATTTCCAACGTGGTTGACACGAAATGTAGGTAAGTTGATCAGTCTTACGCTTCAGGTACCAGTCCAGGTACTTTGAAATATTCTAGCGTAAAAATACCCTTTTAAATAAATATTTCATATGAACCGTGTCGGGAATCGAACCCGAGACCTCTTGCATGGTAGGCAAACGCGCTGACCATTAGGGAGGTTTTTAGATCAAAATTTGTTGCAACAGCGGGAATACATTTTTGTGAAGGGCGCACTTTTTCAGGTAACATTTTTTCAACTAATTTAGTTCTGAATAACTCCCTAGGGAGGAAATTCAGCCTGTCTGCAAACATTTGCACTCACTCAAAACATTGTTGAATTGACTATAGTCCTTAAAATATAGATTGATTAGAATGACAGCTGTCAAACTAATTTCATTAGTGGTGGGAAATTATTGATTACTGATCAAATCGATTTTATCAGTTTTTTCATGCAATCATGAAACTCTATTTCCGAAAATTGATATAAAAACGCAAAAACAAGCCTATTATAGTGTGTTTAAGACAATTATTCACAAAAAAATAAGACATTTATACTTTTTTCATGAACAGCATCAAATGAATTATGTTTTTATTCGATCAATTTGTCCATCTCTAACATTTTTGCAAAATGATGTAACCTTGTAAAAACGTCGTCAATAATTAAGTTTATTTTAGTTTTAAAGCTGATTTTACATATTAATGTTGATTTATGTGTCAAGCATTGTATTATAAATAACTCCTGTCATTGGCTGGTTTAAGCGTCCACTTTACACACTGTGTAACATTCACTCAATAATGTTTTTCCTCTCTGTTGCAATAAATTTAAATATGAATAACTCCCTAGGGAGAAAATCAGCCAGTCTGCAAGCATTTTAGATTTTAGAGAAGGAAATATAGAAGTCTAGGCTGTCTAGTCTAGACAGGGCTTATGACCTTTCATTGGCTGGTTAAAATGGCCACTTTACACACTGTGTAACATTCACCCAATAATGTTTTCCTCTCTATTGCAATAAATTAAAATATGAATAACTCCCTAGGGAGAAAATCAGCCAGTCTGCAAGCATTTTAGATTTGAAAGAAGGAAATATAGAAGTCTAGGCTGTGTAGTCTAGACAGGGCTTTTGACCTGTCATTGGCTGGTTAAAATGGCCACTTCACACACTGTGTAACATTCACCATTCGGCCTATGTTAAAACATCCATATTTATCCAATTCTTCCATTTGTTGATTTCAGTGAAGTTAAAAAACTGATGCTGAGCTGTTTTCAGGCGTTGCCTAGTATGTGAAATAATTCGATCAGATGAATCTCTTCAAAAGTGTCAGCTCTTTAACTTCACTAGAATCAAAAGACGGAAGAGTTAAAGAAATATGGATGTTCAAACATAGGCAAAATGGTCAATATTACACAGTGTAATGTGGCGCCTTAAACCAGCCAATGACAGGTCATAAGCTGTTTTCATAAAAATGATTTTCCTCCGTTGCAACAAATTTAAAACTAAATTTAGAGCACAATGGGAATGGATTTAAAGATATTAATTGTATTTTAAATATGGAATGTTTTCATTTATAATTTATAGAAAAAAATTGTTAAAAACATGAATTTCCAAAAATGTGTCATGTTTGACTTTGACAATAGGGAAATATCCTTTTTATGATTATACAATTTTAAAATTGGTAGGTTATAATTGTCTTTGAAATTCCGTGGCGTAAAAAATTTTTTTTTTACTATTTTAGCATAAACAATATTTTTAAGTTTATTTATTTAGTCATTGCATTGGCCACGCCCATAATACGTCACGATTCATGTTAATTTTGAAATTTGTTTGTAACAGTTTAAATTTTCATAGATTATCGTCGCGGATAGTTTTTCAGTAAGCTTCTTGTTGTATGCTGATGATGCAGTTCTGTTAGCAAGCAGCAAGGATGATTTGCAGCAAATAGTCTCTAGAATGTATGATGTATGCCTGGAGAGCAAACTGGCGATGAACGAAAGTAAGTCAAAAGTGATGGTATTTGAAAGAGGAAGTGTGGTTACTGACTGCATAATAAATGTAAACAACTAATGTCTCCAACAAGTAGAATAATTTGTGTACATTGGAAGCATGTTTTCAAGAGATGAAAGAGTAGAAAAAGAAATTGAAAGGAGAGTGAATGCGGGCAACAAAATAAACGGCGCACAAACGGCGTGAAATAATTCCACTGCACGAATCTCACCCGCATAAATAAAGGTTTCAAATCTTTAACTTCACAAACATCAACAAATGAAAGAATTGAAGAAAAATAAATGTTCAAATATGGGCAGGATGGTGAATGTTACACAGTGTGCAAAGTGACCACTTAAACCAGCCAATGACAGGTCATAAGCCCTGTAGATGCCTAGACTTCTATATTACCTTCTTGCAAATGTTTTTCATTTCTGTTGCAATATGTAATATTAACAGCTTCCCAGGGAGTTGAATCCAGTTCTTATGTACAAAAATTTAGATAAACTTAAAATATTGGAGATTTCTAAGTTTTCTTCGAATACCCTAATTTATTTAAAAATGTGTTTTTACACTAGAATATTTTATAGTCCGTGGACTGGTATCTGAAGCGTAAGACTGATCATCTTACCTTCGTGTAACAAAAAATATATCAAGATACACTGCGATTGGTGTTATCAATGCGGTGCCCTATGCACCACTAGGTGCGGAAAGGGAAAAGATGATGAAGATATTGCGTAATAATATTAACTTTTATATTAATTTAGTTAGCTGTTCTAGTTCAGTACAAATAACAATGTTTTTGCTACACAACAATATAATATATATTATATTATCAACTGATAGTGAAGACGGCGAATGGCCGTGAATATTTAAAATCAGTAGTTATTTTTACTTCGCCCAAGGTACGCTACATTTGAGGTTAGAATTCATACATTTACTAAAATCTGTCCTTAAATTTGACGTAGCATCGCAAACATTGTCAAACTTCAATTGTTTTCACGGGTGTTCTAAATTTTATTTGAAATTCTGTCAATCTTCTGCGTAGGAACGAAAATTTTGAAATTTAACCTAGTTTCATCGCTTTGTTGAGTCCAAAACAGACTTCTTATTGCTCAAATTCGTATTGAACTATTGAATATTGAAGATAAGTATTTAATATGCACAAGTGTTATGTAAAATTATCATACATTAATGATAAAGGCGATCAACAAGAAAATTGTCGTCATCGCCCATAAATTATCGTTCAAGTACTCGCGGATCCCGCTAATTTTTTCGGTATTGTTCCGTCGGAGTGTTGCCAGACTTAAAAAACGGAAACCATTTTAGAGATGTGCCGTTACATTTTTTTTATCGATTTCAAAGTATCGATATTTTTAAACAGTTTATAATATTATGTATTTATTCAATATAATTTAAATATTCACTTTTTGTTTAGTCTTTATCTGTACCTCAGAGGCAGACGGATGCAAATCCAAACGTCAAATGATCAACAATGGCCTAAAGAATCATTTTTTTCTAAGTGATTTATAATCATTCAGAACATCAATTTGTATCAACAATATTTTGAGTTTGTCCAAATGTTTGTAGACAAGGACTGGATTCAACTCCCTGGGGATCTGTTTATATTAACCGATTACAACAGAGATGAAGAACTTTTTAGAGAAGTTTTTAAAATTGAAAAATAAAAATTTCAGGCGTTGCCTAGTATGATGGTGAAATAATTTAATCACGTGAATCTCACCCACATAAATAAATGTTTCAGCTCTTTAACTTCACAAACATCAACAGATGAAATAATTTAAACAATATAAATGTTCAAATATGGGCAGAATGGTGAATGTTACACAGTGTGTAAAATGGCCTCTTAAACCAGCCAATGACATGTCTCAAGCCCTGTAGATGCCTGGACTTCTATATTGCCTTCCCTAAAAAGTTCTTCGTCTCTGTTGTAATCTGTTAATATTAATTTGTATTTTCAATATCTTAATACATTGGTTCTTTCATTATAAGACTTACATTTCTTCAAGATCAATGGACATGATCATAAACTGGATATGAAAATCGAAATGTCATTTCATCGAATTTTGGATTTGCATCCGTCTTCCTTTGAGGTACAGATATTATAAAGCTTTCATGTATTTTTTTTATAAAACCTTTCAAACAAATTATGCCCAGGGCTGGTATTTTGAACCTTCTCTAACCCCTTAGTGGTTAATTTGGGGATTTTCGTTCTGCGACCGATTACACTTTGATTTATATAACGGGCGCACTTGATGATTAAACGTTAAATGATGTACAAAACTGGTTAAAAAAACGGATAAAAACAAATACGGCTTGGTCAATTCAACCTAATTAAGTGTTTTAGGTAATGCTTACGGTCACAATAATGATTGAAATGAAAATCATCACCAACAATGTTTTGAGCATGTCCAAATGCTTGCAGACTGGCTGGATTTCCTCCAGTTGAAGTAACTACCTAGTTTAAAAAGAAGTATAAAAATTGGAAAATGGTTTTTAGTCGTTGCCTAGTAGGTGAATCGGTTCAGCCGAATAAATCTCATCCGAATGATAACGGTTTCAGCTCTTTTACTTCACAAAAGTCAACAGATGGAAGAGTTAAGGAAATCTGGATGTTTATACATGGGCAGAATGGTGAATGCTACACTTCTTCTTCTCTGTCGTTCCTCAGTTCTGAGGGTCGTGATAATTGGTGCTCTCACCAGCCATTCCATTGACAAAGCGTCTCCACTCTTCACGGGTCTGCGCCCTCTCCACAGCTCCATAACCAGCCAATGACAGATCATAAGCCCAATAAATGTCTAGACTTCCATATTCCCTTCTAAAAAATTGTTTTCCCTCTCCTAGTCCTACTCGCCCCCCGCATACGAATACGTTATACGGCAAGTTTAGTATTTGGACTCATTTCGAGGTCAGTCGAAGTTAACGGGTGTGTTCGTGTTTTGTTTGTATGAGAAAGGAATCGGTACAAAGTCATAATTCCCAAGCCTTCTCATATTTAGCTGTTCACCTTGAAAGTGTAATGGAAAAATGGCCCAAGTAAAGCTGTCGATGTTCATTTTTAACACCAACAATCGCTGGCTATCTCGTTTGCGTTACATTCAATACAAAATATATTTGAAAAAATATTCAATATAATATTATTACAAAAAAATATCGGCGAAATCTTGTAAAGGATATGAAAAAGGGTCATAAATGAGTCTATTGTTTAAAAATGTTGTCTGGTACATTGTAAATAATTATTGTTATTGAGAAATCTTATGAAAAAAATCCGATCATTTTTTACCTGCTTTTTTAATAGTAACCCAAAGGTAGGGCAGTTAAGGACTGTAACATCTCACCTAAAAATTCGAATCATACATTAAAAAATAGCTACCAATCACAGTATAACTGATATTTATACATTCATCGAGTCAAGTTATCTCCTATACTAGCCAATTACCAACTATAGATTCATCTTCTCAAATATTTCCTTTGTCTTTGTTGAAATATGTGTCTAAATAGTTTGCTGTTTCAGATAAATTAAAACATGTCTCCCGCTTTAATGGCTGGTGGCGTTGCATCTTGTGGAAGAAGTATTGCTCGTATCCTGACGAAGCAGCGGGCCGTTCACTGCCGACATTTTTCAGATGCCAACAAAAATGTGGGCTTCATTGGGCTGGGAAATATGGGAGGTCACATGGCTGTCAATCTTGCAAATAAAGTAAGTATCTTTGTTATGGTAATAGTAAAATATTATGTTCCGGACTCGCTGAAGTGGGAAGCTTAAATTAAAAACCCCAGTATCTGTTAGCTGGACCCTCAATAAAAACAAGTGTTAACTTTTAGGTCTAGCCTTATAAATTTCGTAAATTTCCTGCTTTAAAATGTTGGATAACATCCCACGGTCGTAAAAAGAACCGCTGTATGTTCACTGTACGTATGATATATGTTGCATGCACCGTGGTCACTGGCCAAACAGCCTGTCTTAACGCTAGTCCCGACTTTTTAAATACTAGGTAGGGTCGGGAGTGGGGAGGTAATTCGAGCCCCCTCTCCACCATCTCACTCGGTCCTGAGTACTGAGCACTTCTCTGAGGCCCGGCGCACAAACCTTTAAAACGCATGCCCTTAATTCTAATTAAATCAGTTGAGCAAATCAAATCAAATCAATCTTTGACAAATGATCATCGACTTTTTTTTGTTTTCACACCGGGTGCTGTCCGCTCTCCTGGTCTTCGCCTCCGCTCTGCCCTGAAGTTATTTTTACACTTTTAATTAACATTCCTAGCTACATTTCAATTGTGTTTTATATTTTAGGGGTACAATCTATCTGTGTATGATGTTTCTAAGGATGCAATGTCCACTATTGTAGCAAAAGGAGGAAAAGCTTTTGACTCTCCTGCAAAGGTTGCCAGCACTGGCCCGGACTGCATTATTACTATGCTCCCAAACAATAAAATAGTCCTCGATGTCTACTGTGGAAGTAATGGAATACTATCAAAGGTATCCACCCTTTTTCACCATATTCATTATCCTTATTATTTTTGTAATAGGTAGAACTTTTACTGCTCTACTATTAATTAAATGACACGCTTTTATTGAATAAAAAAATAGGGGCAAATGGAACATAAGCAAACTCTAGCTAGACCACAAACAAAAGACTTTTCCCTAATGTCATCCGGAACGAAGGGGGGCGCGGGTGGGGAGTATTATATTGCAAGCCCGTATTACACGAGGTACTCTCAACATACTGGCTCCGGAACGAGAGGTGGTCAGTTTATCAATTTTACAAAAACAATATTGTGTAATGCTGGCTTTAAGCGTCGTGGCACAGAACTATCGGCTACGAATGCAAGCAAACTACTAAATAGGCCTCGTTCTTACTGCGCGTGACAATAGACATTCGTCTGCGCAGTTTCTTTTTCTGAAAGTTACTGTAACTTGTGGTATTCTTAAATTTTTGGATTTTAGGCAAAAAAAGGAGCGTTGATGATAGATTCCAGCACTGTTGATCCAGGAGTGGCTAGGGAAATAAGCGCTGAAGCCAAAAATAAAGGCTTGAATTTCGTTGACGCTCCTGTATCAGGCGGTAAGAAAAAAAATATTGTTGTACTTCAAACATTTTCTTTATCAGTCTTAATTTCTGGTTAAGCTCAATGCCTTATAAATCTATTTTCACTTATTGATCTGAATTTTCCAGGCGTCAACGCAGCGAAAGCCGGTAGTCTTACATTTATGGTAGGAGGAGAAGTTGACGACTTCAACAGAGCGCAGGAGTATTTATCTTGCATGGGAGGAAAAATTAGCCACTGTGGAGCTGTGGGAGCTGGCCTCACAGCCAAGATTTGCAACAACATGTTGCTGGCTATTTCCATGATTGGGACAGCTGAATGCATGAACCTTGGGATCAGGTTAGTCCTAATGAGGATTTAGAAAATCAAAAGTGTTTTTTTGGGGTTGTCCTTCTTCCTCGCAGTTGATATTACTGAGCCGGTAATCTTTTAGTCCAACTGTCCACCGCATGCGAGTTGTAAGAATTATAATAAAAATAAAAAATTAAATAAAAAAATCATATAATTCAAAGGTAAAGTAAAGAAATTTGGTGATATCTGAACTGGACGAACGATGTGTGAAACATTTTATTGGGTAAAAAATAAATAACTAAATGATATTTTTATTTTTATTTTAGACTTGGTCTTGATCCAAAGGTTTTGCTTGGAATAGTCAACAGTTCTTCCGGACGATGCTGGTCTTCAGAAGTATACAATCCAGTTCCAGGTTATTAACTTTTCCATTGTTAAAAGTCTTTATAGTTAAATTGTTTTTTTTAGAGATTTTGCTATTACGGTTTGAAGTTTAATGAAAATTAATGTTACTTTGTTTTGTATGAAACTGTGGGCCGGAAAGCAATTTTCTCCGTCACCTTTTCTTTTACTCGATTGTATTTCATCGACAATTTTTAAGATCAAAATTGTAGAAAAAAAGTTTTTAACTATTGTAGTCTCCCCTCTCAAGGCCAATCATCTATGCTACTTTATTCTAAGCAAGTGGAATTTTTTTCTGTACTTATGCCATAATTCAACCGTTTTAGGTCTCCAAGAAAACGTACCCTCCAGTAATCAGTATAATGGTGGATTTGCGTCCAAATTAATGTCAAAGGTAAATAGAAATCTAATGTTTTTTTTTTTATGAATTTGAATTTACATTGTCTATTTCGATAAAATATCACTGTCTCGCGTCGAACTCCTGTGGCTTCATTTTAACTAGCTCATAAACCTTCATTCTCTTTTACCGCTTTGTAACATTCTTCACGACCCTTGTACACCTAACAATAATTTTGATTATTTCAGCGATTAAGGGGTATGTTAGTACCTTGTAAGCAGACCTGCGGTCTGATTCTGCTATCGCAAGTTAACGCTGAAATTAACACGGCCGCGCTTTACTTCGAGCGTAAACTCAAATCCGTATTCTAAACTGATATTCCAAACCCTCTAGTGGCCGTATTATTTCGTGTATTTACATACAAAATACGCGAGAAAAACTATTTTCTAGTGCCCCGAGAGTGGTTCAGAATAGCACCCCTGTTAACACGAGCTCGTGTTAAATTATCGCGAACTTAGAATCGGCCAAACCAGAGCCGTCACCACCTCTCCACCAACCATGTTTTAGCAGCTCATTCAGAGCAACCCTTTTGTAAATTTATTGTAATTATTATTCTTAAATTGATTGATTCCTACTGATCCACACGCTTACACAACTTCGATTGCACATAGAGGGTCGTGGTTGGATGTCAATTTTTATGTGTACGATACCGATAATGGCATCTGACGGGAGTTCACATGATCTAATTTACCTACCGGCTTCCAGAACCAGCCTGCCTCTGGCGACGCCGATTAGAAGATCATTCAGGCAGCTGAATATTATCGCTTTGGAGATCGACATCTTTCACATCAGTGAAACTATGTTTAAGAGGCGAATACTCTTGCTATTGAAAAGTATATACCCTAATAATGTTGAACCATTACTCAGGGGTTCCTGGTTTCATATGTTGTCCCAATAACGGCTTAAGTATTTAATGTTATTTGTAATATTATTTTGGTACAACAAATTAATTTTAATGGTAATATAAACTGTCGCCTACATAAAACCCCTTTGATATACAATTTTATTTAAGTTTACTGCCAATTTAATACATTTCTAACCTTATTTTAGGATCTTGGATTGGCCGTAAGCGTAGCTACAGAATCCCAAACCCCCATCCCTCTCGGAGCTCTGTCGCAACAGCTGTACTCTACTATGCTGGCAAAGGGATACGCAGATAAAGATTTCTCTGCCATATACGACTTTTTTCAGCAGAAATCTTAAATTATTCTAAACAAATCTTTTCACACAATAGTGCAGAAATGTGTCATTTTACTATGGCCTATGATCAAAATTGGTTTAAATAACAATTGTAAACCCACTTATTTTTTTTTTTTAAGTTTCAGTTTTTAATACGTTTTATGACTTTTTTATAATATATGAAGATAACGCAAAAAATCTGTTTTTATAAAAAAATAAACAAAACAACTTTGCTTTCAACCAATTATTTATTATTTTTTCTACCGAAAATTTTCAAAGCTATACAAGCTTCTTTATCAAGGTATACTTAACAAATAAATTCTTTCTTATTTTATTTTTTCAATGTTTACTAAATATTATGTTGCGTATGGAGCTAATAAATCAAGTATTTTGTCTAGTAATCTTGCAATCTACACTTAAGAATTCAAAAGTCAATTTATATGAAGACATTGACGAAAACGGGAATTTTTCATGTTCTAGGTAATTATTTATTAATATTTTCGTCAAATTTTCTATTACCGTCCAGTCCCTAATATTGGTACCTAAATAACCCATACGTCATTAATAAAAAAATGCACCTGGCAACACAGCGAAGATGGCCGTCGCCGTTAGACAGATGTTTTTATTTTGACGTGACGTTTATCGATGTCATTTACGACTGGAAAAATCCATATGGAGTGTTCACGCGCCGGCAAAAACAGACGCTAATAAAAGTGCCGATGACTAAACCGTCGTGAAAAGTAATTTAACCTGTAGAAATGAATATTAAACTATGATTAGCGATGGCGTTTTAGGTTATATGATTTATGATTTTCAAGTGAAATGTTTAACAACATTTTTTTGTTCGGTGTCACGCGAAAACAAACGAATGCCGGGTGGAAAAGAACTACTGTGATATTTAAAATTATCGTTTTTTGTTAGTTAGTAAGGAAGCGTCAGCACCATGCGTTTGAACGCGAAAAAAGCTGCGGGATTCAGCGCTGTTTGCCTCATTCTTTGGTTCGCATTTACATATTTTTCCATCACGCACAGCCCCCTGGGCTCGCGGTCCGAAGCGGACGATTATTTATTTATGAAGAAGGATGTCTTGGATAAATTAAAACATTTGGAGCTTGGGTTGAATGCGGAATTGGTCGCAAATAAAGATATGCTGAAAGAGATCAGACATCGGCTGTCTGAGAAGTCTGAGGAGAGTAATAATATGGCGCAGGATGAGGATTCCGAAGGTAAGGAAACTATTTAAAGCGTTTTTTACTGTTTTTTTTTTTAAACATAAAATACACGAATTCAGTCAAACTTGATTATGACGATCACGGAAATAGCGAGATCTCGGATGTGATGAGGAAACATTAGTTGACATTTTAGTTTGTAGTTTTCTCCATGCATTTATTCCCTTTTATAGCGAGCTTCTTCTCGGACATACCGAACAAAAATATTGTCAACAGTTTAGCAAAAACTCTTCAGTTGTTTAAAAACATCATTTTCTAAATAAGAACCTAAGTAATACAATCCAACGACTATGGCTTCAGCAGCTATAGCTCAAAAATCAGTGTTAAGAGTTATATTTTAAAAAACCATACCGATACCCGAGTGATTCGCTCTTCAAAGAATTTCAAGTGCTGGATATTTGTCAACAGTATATATTGAGGTCAGTAGCGGTCACACATCTCAACAGGGAAAAATACGCAAGGGTTTTTCATGTTCATAATACTAGACACTCCAATAAGGATCTGATTCTACGGAGAGGAGTCAATACTTTTTTGGCTCAAAGGCAGCAATATTATTTAGGCCCGAGGGTATATAACCTTATCCCAGTTTCGTGGAAATGTGGTGGGATTGCCAGGCTGAGGAAGGTGTCGACTGCATTCTTAATCCATATTGGTCGGAGGGAGTCAGAGAATTTGTTGTCCGATGTAGAAGGGCGTAAGCTGGTTGCTTGTTTTACTAGTAATGACTTGGGACTTAGGATATAGAGATTTTGGTATTATTTATGTTTTCTCTGGATATTCATTGTTTACCTTTAAGACTGAATAAGCACACATTATGATAAAACTGTAAATACTTTTAAATATCATTATAAAATACATAATTTACTGCCTTAGAACGGGGAAGCTATCCCTAGTTAGGCAGTTTAGATGAACCAACAGCAAAAATAAAAAATATGCATGTTTACTTTTACTACTGAATTAATTTGTTGTATAAATAATTACTTTTATATTGCTGTAATAAATATGTAAAATAATAAAATAAAAAAAATGGGGGACTAACTTATTAAATTTGGTAATCTATCCAAAATAAATGGATTATAATTCTACTCAATTTTTTTTAAATACAAAAAGACGTGTTTCGTCTTGTTGGGACATTTTCAAACAAAATATAGTCCTTAAAATGTAAACATTTACAACAGCGATGAAGAACATTTAAGATAAGGTAATATATAAGTCTAGGCATCTACAGGGCTTATGACCTGTCATCGGCTGGTTTAAGTGGCCACTTTACACACTGTGTAGCCTTCACCATTCTGCCCATATTTCAACATCTACATTCCTTCAATTCTTTTATCTGTTGATGTTTGTGAAGTTACCAAACATACCAGTCTTGATTTCTTTGATAACAAGTTTTCTTCTTTCAAACGATCACTAAATAGAATTCAATTATAAACACCTCTCTCCCGCTTCCACTCCCACAAAGTCTACTATAAACCATCGAGTCTTTCTACTTTTTTATAATAATTTTCCATGTATAAATGTGTCCATAAAAATGCCCATTGGGCGTATAAATAAATAAATAAAATAAATGAATACAATACTTGTACAAAAGTTTATTAAAAAATACCAAAATGACATTAAGCAAATATTTCCGCTATGACTTAACTGTCAACACTGAACACTGGCTGATTCCTTTTAAAATGAATAATGCCAAAAATGGCCACTGCAAACACCACATGTCCTATGTATGTTATACACAATATGTCAACGGTATCCTATCAAAGAAAAATAGTCCTTCAGAAATAATGTTTGAAAAACTAGTTTCCAAATAGAGAATCTTTAAATAATATTTGTAATCTGCAAGCTTGTTTTGGTACTAAAAAGACGCAACTGGGTTAAAGACGTAAAATATAGTGTACTTTTTTAATAGAGTAATAAGCTGAGGTAATCGGGTAGTTTCATCGTTCACTGAAAACGGGCTGGGCTCTGCGATATTTTTTTTGTTAGAAGATATAAACGATGGTGGTTATTTATAATAATTAATAATTATTTAATTTATTTTCCCATAAACATGGTTACTATAAAACGTTATCAAACTATTTTAAGCAATCTACAATACCTAGAATATGCGACCAATATAACAATATATTTACCGAGGGTGATATTTTTTGTGACAATGTATGTAAATTTAGGTCAAAAATTATTGAAATTTTGAGAGAAGCAGATATTTAACTTTATTATTATTGACAATATTTTAAGTTTGTCCAAATTTTTGTAGACAAGGACTGGATTGGATATTTTGATTGTCCATCTTGTCCATTTTGATTGTGTTTGTTTGAATATTTTGAGTTTGTCCAAATTTTTGTAGACAAGGACAGGACTGGACTGGATTGAATAGACTGGTGTAAAGTGGCCACTTAAACCAGCCATTGACAGGTCATAAGCCCTGTAGATGCCTAGACTTCTATATTACCTTATCTTAAATGTTCTTCACCTCTGTTGTGATATGTTTATTATTATTTTTTTATACATATTTTTTCATTTAGTTTCTTTTACATTTATTATATGGAACATAATTTAAATTGTTGTATTAAGTGTAAACATTTTTTTTGGTGCGTGCACGATTGTCTTACACTAGTATACAAAGAAATTGGCAATATTTGTGTACATACTGTTTGTTTACCTAATAAAATAAATAAATAAATTCTCAAAAGTCAAATATAATGGTAAGCTGCGCATAATCACTTATTTAGACGATTCGCCCCTGGTATATGGTGGTTATAATAACAACGATGGTTGGTTTAAGCTGCCACAGGAGCTGATCTTAATATGTAGTCTCAATGGGTTCAAAAATGGACTAGATTTGTTCCGAAAAAGTTAATGTGTGCCAACCGCTAACTTTTATTTTATTTTTTTATTTTATTAGGTAATCCAACAAAGATACATACTAAAAACATACAATTTGAAAGCATTCGTCGATACAATTTTACGTGCATATATATCTTCAATTATAGAATTACATAAAATAGATTTATATATTAAGTTATAATACATATTTTTTGATATTTTTTTATACAGGATACAATGCAACAAAAAATAAGTTGTACGTGTGTACTTATTGAATAAGATTTATTCCTAAGAAATTATTCGCAAAAGCTGAGAGAGTATCATGAAAAATGTCAATTTTATTGTTTCGGCAGTATATATTATATTCCCGACACATGCGGGCCATGGGTGTGTGGTATGTAGCATTATTTGAAAACAAAGGCAGTTCAAATATTTCCCGATGTCTGAGTGTTCTCAATCCCGCATTTATTTGTATTTTATTTAGGAGGTTAGTATCTACTTTGTAGTTTAATATTTTATGCAGAAATTTTATATGAAAAACAATGCGGCCTTTTATCAGAGAATTAAAATTAAAAAGAGTTAGAAGTTGCTCGTAATTTGAATTTGAACGTGGGTTAGAAATTTGGAACTTATACAAAAGGTACTTTAAGAACTTTTTTTGAACAGATTCTATTGAATTTATATGGTTTTGATATTGCGGACTCCATACGCACGAGGCACACTCAAGATTACTGCGAATCAAACTCATATATAGACATATGACAGTTTCCGGTTTTTTAAAGGGTTTAGTTACTCTCTTTTGGAACCCCAGTAGCTTTGTTTAAATAGATTAAAGCATATCAGCTGCTGGCTTAAAATTGATATAATAAAAATATTTATAATAACATGTGAATTTAAATAGTCAATATAATTTGCTATCTTACCAAGATAAATTTCAAAACATGATTAACATATTTCATATCATTTTTGATGGAAATAAAAATTGTAAAATAAGTAGAGAATTCAAATTTATAAAATAGATAAAAATGATAATGTTTTAACGTGAATCTTTACAAGATACAAATTTAAACTTATAATATTAGAAATCAAACACTGATTTGAGTCTACTGAACACTTTATTTTATTTTTACAAATATAAAAAATATTAAAACAAAAATTTCGTGACAATTGTTTCGCCTTGTTAGGGCATTTTCAAACGAATGTGAAGATTAGATGGATTGAATTTCCTTATATAGTTATATAATTCAAGGTACTTAAGTAGAAAATAATCTTATGAACTATAGCATGTACATTAATCATAATTGAGGGAAAAAACAAGGGTTAAGGGTGAGGCTTGTGGAGGTTCAAACATAGGCAGAATGGTGAATGTTACACAGTGTGTAAAGTGGCCACTAAATCCAGCCAATGACCGGTCATAAGCCCGTAAATGCCTAGAAAAAATAGTATCTGAAGTAAATACGTTGATATAGGCTAAGTTTTTATGAAACATAATACACGTGTCGTGACAATAAATGCCAAAAATCAATGTAAATCATGGGAAAATATTCGGAATCAATTCCCCGTGAAAGCGGACTCCTTTAACATCTTTGACGCTCCTACTGCTGCAACCAAACATACTGCAATTCACCATTGTCGATTTTTATTTATTATAATGTAAATATCGAAGCCAAGCACAGCGACAAAAGCATCTGATAAAAACGTTACGCGTAGTTGTCAAACAAAACAAAATGGCCGCCATTTTTTGCTAACCAACATCGCTTGCGTTCTATGTAACATAGTGATAGGGCTTCTCTATAGGTTGACGCATTATAACTCTGAGCCAATGTCAATATTATATTATTATTATCGATCTTATTCAAATCTTCCTTGTTTCGTTACGTGCGGTGGTTTTTCTTAATAGTATCGTAGATAAAATGTATAAAAATATGAAGTTTAATAATTACTGATATATTTGAATGAATGATTTAAAAAAATATATATTATTTTAATTATGAATGTATGAATTTTTTTAAAAGGTAAATCAATGCTATCCATACCAGTTTTGGTCCTCGCTTGCAACAGAGTGACGGTTAGCAGATGTTTGGACCAACTCATACAATACCGACCCAACAAAGATTTGTTTCCTATCATCGTTAGTCAGGTAAGTTAATTTCATTTACCCTCGAGGTTTTTCTTATTAGAGGAAAAAAATAAAAATCCCTGTCGCAAGATCGGTTCAAACATCAGGTTTCACAGAGCCTCTTCAGTTGCGCGCGAGGTGTGCGGACGAGCGTTGTCATGTTGCAATATTAATGAAGCCGACACGTTCCTTGGATATTCCAATATGGTTTGCGATACGCTTTCGAGTATTTTAATCGACGAGTTTGCAATGTTTATCGTCTCTGGCAGTGAGCGGACATCTGCTGCGTGTTTCATCAACAATTGTGACTTCCAGGCTCGCAACCACAAAATTTTACTACCCCAGTAAGTCCCATCAACAGCGTCGTTACTATAAACAGCCTTTAAACGACGATGAATCTCAGTAGGAGTCATTTATTCATCAGTCCAAAATTCGATAACAGAACGCTGTTTAACTCACGTTGACACAGCCGCTTCTCAAAATACACTGGATGAATGCAACGCCTTCAAACCTGCGCATGTGTATTGGGGGAATGTTACTTCCACATGCCACCCGCCGCGCTTCTGAAGGTCATTTCAATGTGTTTTCTACAAGCGAGTGTGTATTAATTTTCATCCTGTTCTCGTAAATATATATATATATATATATATACAAAAATCATCAATATCAATTTATTTTTTTATTCCAGGACTGTAACCACGAACTGACTCGCGACGTTATCAATTCGTACGTCCGTCCCGAGTCCGGGGTGACCTTTATCCAGCAGCCAGACCTGTCGGACATCCCCGTCCCTCCCAAGGAGAAGAAGTTCCGAGGGTATTTCCACATCGCCCGGCACTACAAGTTCGCGCTAGATTACACCTTCAAGACCAAGAAATACGAAGCCGCCATCATTGTTGAAGGTATTGTCTTCTCACGTACAGTGATTATTATTATTGTTGTTATTTTTATTTTAAGCTAGCAGTTTGTCAGCAGACTGTCACGCGCAAAATGCTCACATCTTTTGCCGAACATTCGGCTACCGTATTTGGCCAAATCACTATTCATCCAAATCACTATTCATGGCATCTCTAACAAGTACGGTGTTTAACATCTTCCTACATGGCCTTTGCCATTATTGCCTCGTATTATTGTTGCAAAATAATGTTTTGAATATGAACAAAAATTCTGTTAATATTTTCAGATGATCTGGACATTGCCCCTGATTTCTTTGAATATTTCCTGGGCACCTACCCACTGCTACTTAAGGACCCTTCCTTATGGTAAGCGAATATTTCTTCAATGTCTTACTTATTAGTCAAACATCTCCTAATTGCTAGTTAAATAATAAAAATTCCTATAAATATAAACATTGGTGAACAAATCATGGGCACTGATGAATAAAACGTAAACATTAGTGAACAAATCATGTAAACTGATGAATAAAATATGTGTACTGATGAATAAAACATAAACATTACTGAACAAATCATGTACACTGATAAATAAAACGTAAACATTACTGAACAAATCATGTACACTGATAAATAAAACGTAAACATTAGTGAACAAATCATGTACACTTATGAATAAAACGTAAACATTAGTGAACAAATCATGTACACTGATGAATATAATATGTGTACTGATGAATAAAATGTAAACATTAGTGAACAAATCATGTACACTGATAAATAAAACGTAAACATTAGTGAACAAATCATGTACACTTATGAATAAAACGTAAACATTTGTGAACAAATCATGTACACTGATAAATAAAACGTAAACATTAGTGAACAAATCATGTACACTGAAAAATAAAACGTAAACATTAGTGAACAAATCGTGTACACTGAAAAATAAAACGTAAACATTAGTGAAAAAATCATTTAAATTTATGAGTTTTCATTTCAAGGTGTGTCTCCGCTTGGAACGACAACGGGAAACCGGGGCTAGTGGATCCCAATGCTGCAGACCTTCTCCATCGGTCCGACTTCTTCCCGGGCCTCGGTTGGATGCTCACCAGGGCATTGTGGAACGAGTTGGAGCCGAAGTGGCCGGCCTCGTAAGTCAAAACCCTTCAAACTATGGACTTAACTAAAAAAGCAGATTAAAGATTTTTTTGCATTGCTAATCAAATTTTTAAATGGCAACTTTGGCTTTTATGCCTCGATGTCAATATTTTGAGTATGTCCAAATGTTTACAGACGAGGCTGGATTTCTCTCCCTCGGAAGTTATTAAGGTTGAAATTTATTGCAACATAGAGGGAAACCATTTTTGAGAAGGGCATTTGGAAGTCTAGGCATTTACAGGGCTGTTTAAAGTTGTACGATGTATCTATTTGATAATAGTTGCACGCATTTATTCTAGGTACTGGGATGATTGGATCAGGAAACCGGAACAGAGGCTTGATAGAGTTTGTATACGGCCGGAGCTTCCTAGGACAAAGACTTTTGGCAAGGTAAATTATTAAGATTTAAGATACTGGCGTAGGTTTTTGAAGGGGATAAAAGTATGTGAAAAAGTGACCTACCCTCAGAGTAATAATGCGTAACCTAGAGAGACGCCCTATCACTATATTTCATAGAACGCAAAAAATGTTGGTTTGTTGGTTAGCAACCGATTGGTGGCCATTTTGTTTTATTTGACAACATAAACATAACGTTTCTATCGGATGCTTTTGTCGCTGTGCTTGGCTTTGTTTGTAAATAACTTGGATATTTACGTTATAATAAATAAAAATCCACTATGGTGAATTGCAGTATGTTTGGTTGCAGCAGTAGGAGCGTCAAAGCTGTTAAAGGAGACAGTTTTCACAGGTAATTGATTTCAAACATTTTACCGTGATTTACATTGATTTTTGGCATTAATTGTCTTGACTCGTGTATTTTGTTGCCTACAAACTTTCCTTATAGCAACATATTTACTTCAGATACTATTTTTTCTCAATTTAGGGGATAAATTTGTTAATAATGCGCCAAGCTATAGAGGAGCCCAAACGTAGAAAAACCATTCTATGACTATTGGGTATTAAGTTAGCTACAGTTCGCAGCAAAACAATGGGCCACACTCAGGTCTAGAATTGCCAAATGGATATTAATTTGCATTGTAAATACTTTTAAATATTGGAATTTATTTTTCTATCACTCTCCTATATTTATTTTATAAAACTGAAAATACATGTGTGTGTTGATTTTTTTATTTATTTATTAATTTTATTGACAATATATTTATTGAGACATAAATCTCAACTCCATGGAACCAAAGTCCTGTGTTGAGTTTGTTTGTTTGTCCGTCACATCTCCGAAACGGCGAGTCGTAGCTGCCTGAAATTTGGACACGTCATTTTAAATGCGATTTCAAGGTTAACGTTGCTATTTTCGAGTAAAATTTGAATCGGCCTTTACTCGATAAAAACTCAAACTTTAAATGGATAAATAGTGCGGCCTCGACATATTGCCCATAAATAACTGTCATTATCAACAGTAAACATACTTTGATTCACAAATTTATCCCCTAAATTGAGAAAAAATTGTATCTGAAGTAAACATGTTGATATAAGGAAAGTTTTTAAGCCACAAAATACACGTGTCAAATGCCAAAAATCAATGTAAATCATGGGAAAATTTTCGAAATCAATTACTTGTGAAAACTGCCTCCTTTAACAGCTTTGACGCTCCTACTGCTGCAAGCAAACATACTGCAATTCACCATAGTGGATTTTTATTTATTATAACGAAAATATTAAAGCTATTTACAAACAATGCCAAGCACAGCGACATAAGCATCCGATCAAACCGTTTTGTGTTTGTTGTCAAACAAAACAAATTGGCCGCCAATTTGTTGCTGACCAACATTGCTTGCGTTCTATGAAACATAGTGATAGGGCTTTTCTATAGGTTATTTCCCTATTCAGTTTTTTAATTTAATTATTTTTTCATGTTGACTTTATTCGATGTTTCTGTTTCTCTTGTTGTCCTGTTGACTCGCCTACAATCTGTATTGAATGCCGCAGCGAGACTTATTTTCGGAATCTCTAAGTTCAGTCATATCACTCGACTACTTCGGGAACTACACTGGCTAATTTTCCACAGAGGGTCGAATACAAACTCTGTTGGCTAATGTATAAGTCACTGCACAGCTCTGCTCCGGAATATCTAAGGGAGCTATGCATTCCAGATGAACTAGCTGACAGGCGTCTAACGCTTAGATCAGCTACGTCTACGGCGAGAGGAAAAGTTATTATACCTCTACGCAAACAGCGCACTAAATTTAGTGAACGCGCATTTGCAGTCGCAGGCCCTATGGCATGGAATGCTCTCCCAGCAGAGGCGCGAGGCTGTGAGAGTGAAGTGATGTTTCGGAAAAAGCTTAAAACCCACTTGTTCTCTAAATCATTTGAATAAATCCGTAGCACGTGACAACAAAATAAATTGTTTTAATTAAATTACTAATTTAAAAGCTTCAATTAAATTAATTTAACAATAGAATCACCATGTAAAGCGCCCTTGAGGTATTTTATTACGAAAATGGCGCTATATAAGTTATCCATAATAATTATAATAAGCATCCGATAGAACCGTTTTGTGTTTGTTGTCAAACAAAACAAATTGGCCGCCAATTTGTTGCTGACCAACATTGCTTGCGTTCTATGAAACATGGTGATAGGGCTTTTCTATAGGTTACGCATTATTACTCTGAGGATATTTCCCTATTCAGTTCTTTAATTAAATTATTTTTTCATGTTGACTTTATTCAATGTTTCTTTTTCTCTATAGGTGGGAGTTAGCAACGGACTGTTCTTCGACAAGCATCTGAAGATGATAGAACTGAGTCAAAAGTCAGTTTCCTTCACAACTATGGACCTCAGCTACCTAATGAAAGTAAGTTCTTATTTTTATAATATTTCTTACTGTCGCGCAATCTCTGAAGTGTCAAAAAATCTTTTTTAAATTTATATGTATTTATTTATTTATTAACGGACATTGTCCATGTATACAATTTATAAGGTTTAAATATTACAATAAAAGAATAGTTTAAAACATTTTTAAAAAAAGAAAGAAGCATTGACAAACATAAGGGACATCGAGACAAGATCTGAACTATTTATTTAGTGCTCGTTTGAATCGTTGTAAACTTAAACCAAAAAAGTCCAGATCTTGTCTTGAGTTAACAATACGACAAAGGCGGGTCATTGGAGAATTTAGGCCATAGTTTGTTCTATGCTGATCGATGAACAGTATTCTGACTCGTTCTTCAAAAACATCAACAGATAAAATAATTGAAGGAATATAGATGTTCAAATATGGGCAGAATGGTGAATGTTATGGAGCTGTTTATATTAACATATTACAACAGAGATGAAGAACATTTAAGAGAATGTAATATAGAAGTCTAGGCATCTACAGGGCTTATGACCTGTCAATGGTTGGTTTAAGTAGCCACTTTACACACTGTGTAACATTCACCATTCTGCCCATATTTAAACATCTATATTCCTTCAATTCTTTCATCTGTTGATGTTTGTGAAGTTAAAGAGCTGAATGTTACACAGTGTGTAAAGTGGCCACTTAAACCAGCCATTGACAGGTCGTAAGCTCTGGAGATGTCTAGACTTCTATGTTACCTTCTCTTAAATGTTCTTCATCTCTGTTGTAATATGTTATGTATATATGAGTTAATACTTGAGTTGAAATGTGAATCTAGCAATAGCAAAGCATTGCCAGGTTCAGCTCGTATCTCATAAAAATTCAATGTGCATCTTATCAGCCGTGAAAATCTAAGAATTTGTTTTGTGCCTGCCTGTTGTTAATAATTTAAGAAATCATCAAAAAATTTTGCCACTTAAGCAAATCTATAATTTGCAGGACAAGTACGATCCGTCGTTTGGCGCCACCGTTTACGCGGCCCCCGCCGTCACCCTCGGGGGGCTCAACTCCGAGCCGCCGTCCGGAGGGCAGAGCGTCGTGCGAGTGTCCTACACGAGCAAAGAGGACTACAAGCGGGCCGCCAAGTTCCTGGGCCTCATGGACGACTTTAGGGTGAGACTCCAGATTAGCGCTCGTCGTTACGAATTCGTAATGAAATTCCTTACTCGATTTTTATTAATTTATTCATGTTTTTCTCTAACAAACTATAATTAATATTAAAAATAATGTGACCTCACTGGGGTTACCCGTGCCGAGGACACTTAACAATATACTTTTTTGAAATTTTTTTCACATTTGAGAATAAACAAAGAAGACTAACTTTATAAACAGAGATCATTAAATCATCTGTTATTTTTTATTTATTTATTTAACTTTTTGTGCATAATGTTAATTGTACATTGGCAGGCTTATTGCCAAATGGCAATTTCTTCCAAACAAACAATAAAGTAATCCTTTTATTTTTATAATTCAAGTTACAAAACATATTTAAAAGAAAATAAATATTAAAAAGCTAAAGATATACTAAAATAGAAATAAATGTATTTGTAGATAAATTACCTTAAATCAATACTATTACTATGAAAAAAAGGAGAAAAGATTAAGGAAGAGAAAGGAGATGTTTCTCCAGACGTGATTTAAACAGAGATAATGTAGTAACATCTTTGATGGTGGATGGGAGATGATTCCACAGTGGAGCCGCATGGACACTATATGAGTTAGAGAAGAAAGAGGAATTGTGGATGGGTATTAAGAGAGTGCCTTGGGAATTTGAACGAAGAGGTAAACCATGAACTGATAAGTGTTGATGGACGTATATAGGAGTGTTGGGACTATGAAGTACATTGAACAGAAGTGAGAGGGAGTGATAGTCTCTCCGCTGTCTAATTTTGAGCCATTTCAGTTGCCTACGATAATCAGAAATGTGGTCACATTTCCTAAGACCAAAAATGTACCTTATGCATGTATTCTGAAGTCGTTCAAGTTTATCGAGTTGCTCACAGATTAAATCAGTCATGGAAACATCAGCGTAATCTAGAACGGGTAGTAGTAATGCTTGTACAAGGGTGCATTTAGTACTAATGGGTAAGAATTTTTGCAACCTTCTAAGTGAGTGTAGACTGAAAAATATTTTGCGGCTTAATTCATTAGTATGAGCTCGCCAGCAGAGATGAGTGATAGTCTCTCCACTGTCTAATTTTGAGCCATTTCAGTTGCCTACGATAATCAGAAACGTTGTCATTTATTTTTATTTTATTTTATTTTATTTTATTTAGAAAACATACAGTCATACAAAATCAGTATTAAAAACAACAATTTTTTAACATAAAAAGACCAATTAAGTTTTCATAAATTAAAAAGATATAAACATTAAATGTGACAAAAAATAAAAAATAAATAAGAATTTTAAGTGAAAAAAGGATAATTGTTGACATTTGCGTTTTCCATGGAGGTAATAAATTAAAATAAATAAAAATACCGAATGTACACTCCGAGCCATCCACGCACATATTTTATTGTTATTTGTTATTGTTATTCAGAGGTCTTTTTGTTGTTTCACAGCATTCATTGAAAATATATGAAAGCTTGGTGTTTTTTGAGCCGACGTGAAGAGCTGTAGGTTTGCTAACATCGAGTGTGATATTTTGATTGTTTCAGAGTGGCGTTGGCAGAACTGCGTATAAAGGCGTGGTGACCTGCTTCTATAGAGGCTACCGGGTCTACATAGCCCCCGAGCCCCCGTTTGAGAAGTACGATCCGTCGTGGAGCTAATACGGAACAAGCCTCCGTCACAAGGAGCACAATGAAAAATTCCTACTAACTTAAACCGTCAAAATCCTAAAATATAAAAAACTAAAATGATTTTCACAATCAATCATGGAACACATCGATGGCTCAATTCCATAGAACGACGAGTAAAAAACTTGAAGTTTTGAGTTATAATTACCCAATATATGAAAAAAGCAACCTTTTACGAGAGGGAAATATCACTTTTTTTTTACTGCTCATAGTAGCATAAAAAATATTTTTAAATTTTGAATTACCGCCAAAATGGTCAATGCATTGGCCACGCCCCTATAGTCCTTAAAATATAACTATAACTAATGTGACTAGTGGTGGGGAAGTACTGAGCACTGACCATGTACCGATCAAATAGATTTTATCAGTTTTTTTCTGCAAACATGAAACTCTGTTTTCAAAAATTGATATAAAAACGAAAAAACAAGCCTATTATAGTGTGTATAAGACAATTATTCACAAAAAATAAGACATTTATACTTTTTTCATGAATATTATCAAATGAATTATTTTTTTATTCAATCGATTTACATTGATCAATTTGTCCCATCTCTAACAGTTTTGCAAAATGATGTAACCTTGTAAGAACGTCGTTAATAATTAGGTTTATTTTAACAAATTACAACAGGGATGAAGAATACCTTAAATAAGGGAATATGGAAGTCTAAGCATTTACAGGGCTTACACACTGTGTAACATTCACCATTTTGCCTATGTTTGAACATCCATATTTCTTCAATTCTTCCATCTGTTGATTTTAATGAAGTTAAAGAGATGAAACCTTTATTGTTGTGAAGAGATTCATTTGGCTGAACCAAATCACCTACTAGGCAACGCCTGAAAACAATTTTTAAAAAAATATACTTCTTCTTTTACCATTTAATTAATTCAACAATGTTTTGAGTATGTCTAAATGTTTGCAGACTGGCTGGATTTACTCCCTAGGGAGTTATTTAGATCCAAACTGGTTGCAAAATCATTCCCTTTCCGCACCTAATAATGCATATGGCACTAAATGGACACACCAATCACAGTGTATCTTGTTTTTTTTTTAAATAATCACGAAGGTAAGATGATCAGACTTACGCTTCAAGTAATAGTCTAGGGGCTATGAAATATTCTAGTGTGAAAACACCCTTTTTTAAAAAATAAATATTTCATATCAACCGTGTCGGGAATTGAACACGAGACCTCTTGCATGGTAGGCAAACGCGCAACAGAGAGAGAAAATACTTTCGAGAAGGGAATTTGGAAGTCTAGGCATTTACAGGGCTTATGACCTGTCATTGGCCGGTCTAAGTGGCCACTGTACACACCGTGTAACATTTACCATTCTGCCTTTGTTTCGGCGTCCACATTCCCTCGACTCTTCCGTCTGAAAGGAGCTGAAACCTCTGTTGCGACAAATTTAGATCTAAATAACTTCCTCGGGAGGAAATCCCGCTTGTCTGCAAACATTTGGACACACTGAAAACATTGCCAATTTGTGATTTAGTTGTTTTCACTGTCAAGACGACGTATTACCGTGTTTTAAAATCACCAAATAAATTAATATGCCAACCGGTTTCGGGACACATATGTTTCTTTGTCGAGGCGTACAAATATTTCTAAGTGTGTTCAATAGTGTATTTTCACGTGTTTTAGTATTATTTTTAAATACGCAAAAAAAATACAGTGGTTATGGTATTTTTTTTTTTTTTCCGTAGACGTTAAATAAATTTTCTACAAAGGTTCAAAATACAGTGACACCTCTATCTATCGTTTTTAAAGGGACTTATTGAAATAAACTATGAATGCGGGAATAAGAGGTCAATACACCAGGAGATAAGATCGGGTGAAGATACCGCCCTGGCAATCTGCAGGTTCAAATTCTAAAAAAGATACAAGTTTCAGGTGTAAATAAATGCATTTAAATAAAATTAGATTGTATTTAAATAAAGTTTCACAGAGCCTCTTCAGTTGCGCGCGAGGTGTGCGGACGAGCGTTGTCATGTTGCAATATTAATGAAGCCGACACGTTCCTTGGATATTCCAATATGGTTTGCGATACGCTTTCGAGTATTTTAATCGACGAGTTTGCAATGTTTATCGTCTCCGGCAGTGAACGGACATCCGCTGCGTGTTTCATCAACAATTGTGGCTTTTCCAGGCTCGCAACCACGAAATTTTACTACCCCAGTAAGTCCTATCTACAGCGTCGTTACTATAAACAGTAAGACTTTTAAAAAAATATAAAAAATGCGGATCGTACGTCCTGTAAAGATCTAGACTTTCATGATATTCTCGTATCTGAAGGTTCTCCAGCTTTGTTGAGATATTTTCCGATGTTTAATTCATTTTTAAAAGTTGTACATAACCTATAAATGACAAATCTACACTCTAGTCAAAAGTTTTCAAAAAACATTTCACAAATTGACACCCTTTTACTTGTGACAGCTATTTTATCTGTACAAAACCCGCCAGACCTATATTTTATGTAAGATAATGTTATTTTGAATTTCCGAATTATAATTAGGTTAGCTTTTTGTTGACACGGATACAATTAATAGTTAATAACATCGACCTATCAATACACATAGGCACATTAAAAAATTATGACACTTAACTCATGCCCAACGCGAATTTAGTCATTCTTTAACCGCCAGCCGGGCGTGTCATGAGCTGGACTTTAAGAATCTAAACCAAAATGGCTGCTTGTGTCGTGAAAGCGTGTAGAAACCGTTCAGATAAACATTGTAAAAAAAAAATGGTGTAACTTTTCATTGGCAAGTATTTGTTTATAAAGCTAGGGTTTCCTAGGACAGCGGTGCCCGTATTTTAACGGCCGTAGTGAACGGTGATGCAGTGGACAGCCGTCGTAACGTCGACTAGAGAGTGGTTTCTTAGGAAAACGGTGTTAAATGGTGTTGATGACACCGTTTTCCTAGAAAACCACACTCTAGTCACCGTTACGACGGCTGTCCACTGCATCACCGTTCACTACGGCCGTTAAAATACGGGCACCGCTGTCCTAGGAAACCCTAGCTTTAGTGATCAACAAATGCCGTTTATACGTGGATAATACAATATTGTTGTAACCCAGGACTCAACAAAACTGTTCAGAGACGTTATCACAGAGATAGACGACAGGCAGGCTATCTCTGCGAAGCAATGATAACCCCCGCACCGTGCGCGGCCGCATTGCCTTGTGCGAACGCGGCCTCGTGGTGTAGTGGTCAGCGCATTTGCCTACCAACAAAGAGGTCTCTGGTTCGATTCCCGACATTGTTGACAGGAAATATTTATTTAATAAGGCGTTTTTACACTAAAATAACTGGCACCTGAAGCGTAAGACTGATCATTTACCTTCATGTAACAAAAATTATCAAGATACGCTGCGATTGGTGTACCAATACAGTCCCCTATGCGCCATAAGGTGCGGAAAGGGTATGTTGATGATGTTGAATGCGTACGGACAGGACCTTATTACTATTGCGATTTACTCGACTACCACCTCCCCGCATTTTTATTATTTTGTTCGTCCGAACTGCAGCCGAATTTTCGTATTGTCCCGACGTTCTGTCCTGCGCGGTCAACGGTGTTCACAGAGCTAGGACAAGACAATATTGTCTTGTGTGTTGTTTTGTCTACATGTAAACAATACTTTAATATTTTTTCTTATAAATTGTCAAATATACACCTAGCGGAACAGTAGCGAAGCTCTTCTTACTCACAGGGGTGCACTGATAGGAATCCTCATCATCATCATTGGCTCTATAGCCCATTATGGGACTCGGCCCTCTCCGACATTTGTCGCTATCTCCCTCTATCCCGGCGTGTACTCCTTCTGTCCCTGATGCTAATAGCATCCACGTTCGGCTGCGCTCCATCCAGCCATCGGATTTTCGTGTACCTTCACCACTTTTTTCAACAATTTACTCTATATAGCGTCAATGGTATTAATAGGTCGATGGTTAATAACAATTGTATCCGTACCTAACTATTCCATTTAGTGTGTAAAGATGTAAATTGTATTAAGCCGTACTATGTTAACATTGTTTTAAGAAGTGTAAATATTACTTGTATATTATTAAACATTTGATTTTATTTATTTCTTCATTATTGAGAATTGTTTTAATTGATTTCCCTTTGACCTTCCTCCATTTTACGCAAAATCCCATAGATTTTTTTCAGGTTTGGAAGCAAGTCTGTTTTGAATTTTAATAAATTGGTAGGATTTATGCTCGTTGGTGCAGGGAGTTCCTACCCCAGATGGAAGTGCCCGAAGAAAACAATGTTCTACTTCGATGTGTATTTATTTCATGTTGAATAATGTAATGCGAGAGTAACGGCGATAACTGAATTGAACTGATCTAATCTACTCAACTACTGACTGCTACTGACTATTACTGACTGCTTGAAGGGTTTTACGGCCTTTAAATTAGCCGCCCCAATTGTTTTCTCTTGTTCCGAGTGGGGAATTGAGGGCATTTACTATTTCCCTGACTGTCAGCAATTGGATATCCGCACTAGGAAATCAGTATTTTGGAAGTTTTTTCAGAGGAACATTTTTTGCAACGTACTTTAAAAACAACATAGTGATTTTTTTTAAAATCACATTTAAAAAAAAAAAATTAGTTTGAGAAAACATTTTTGACCGAAAAAGCGATATGCACCAGACGACAATTTGGGCAGCGGCTTAGAGGTTTGCGGAAGAACGCTAGTCCAAAACATTAAGGATTGTCTCCATTTTCAGATTTCATATTATTTTTTTTGTATTTAAAGAAACTAGTTTTCGGGAAAAAAAAAATGGATTTTTTAAAAAGTTTACCATGAGAAATGTTCCTGTGGAGTTTCGCGGTCTGGCTCTGAAACCCGCTTAAAGTCTATAAATCTTATGGATTCATTAAATTACGACCGTGTTATGAGTTTGTGGTATTTCGCAGTATTTGTATCAGAGGTTTGAGGTCAAACCCCTCTACGACAATTTTCTATTATACACCGATTTAGAATGACCCCTCTAGATAGTAAGATTGCAAATATTATTATATATTATTTGAAAAGGTAGGTAGTTTGTGACTTTGATCTATAGTAAACTAAATTTCCCATTTGCAAAGGCCATAAAATTATATTTTGTCAAATTGAAATAGTTTTTTGTTTCGTAAATTACAAACAAACAAACTTTAACCTAGCAGTATTTTAAACCCAAATCAACAATAACATATTGCCACAGAGATGAAGAACATTTTAGAGAAGGTAATATAGAAGTCTAGGCATCTACATCTACGGAACAAAATGCCAAACACTCTTAGTGGAACGGCAGGCCCGTTGACTGCTGCCAACAGGCCGGCTTCTCCTGAAGAGTTTTAAGTGGTTTGCTCTCCACATGAGCAAATTTAATGCTGAAACGTTCCTGATTGGCCCACATTAGAATATTCCTCCTGATCCCAACAGTTTAGCTAAAATAATGTAATATAATAGCAGAAAAATCCTCTTTTTGAAATATAAAATTGTATATTTTAATAAGCAAGGTAAAAAATAATGCAACTCCCATATAAAAAAAAACATTCACCATTCTGCCCATATTTGAACATCTATATGCCTTCAATTCTTTCATCTGTATATGTTTGTGCCACAGTTTTAACTCTACACAATATTCAATAAAAATCATAAAAATAAAACAAACTTCATTTTAAAAAAAAGTATATTTATTTTATACAATTGGCAAGTTTACATATACAAATTATCTCAACATAATATCAAAGGGGATACAATTATATTTGTAAATAATATTTAAATCTAACTTATTTTATTTGTAAATAAATGCGTAAAAATAGGAATATTCTTCAATATAACATTTAGCATTGTAGGAAGCATCAAAGACTTATATGCTATTTATATACAAGGAAAAAAATGGGATTTTTCTTTATTAATTTTGTACATGTTTCAAGGGAGGGTTTTTACATGTAAAAATGAATGGTAAAATTAAGAAAACAAAAATTAGACAAAGCTCTGTCAGAATTCCAACGAGGTCAAAATATTTTTTGTATAGAAAAACGCAATTAGACAAACTACTTAGTTTTAGAATTCCAAGGAGGTCAAACAATTATTGTATAGAAAAATGCAGTGATTGAAAGTTAAGCAAAGCAGTGTGAGAATTCCGACGAGGTCAAATAATTATTGTATAGAAAAATGCAGTGATTGAAAGTTAGGCTAAGTAGGTTCAGAATTCCAACAAGGTCAAATAATTATTATATATAAAAATGCAGTGATTGAAAGTTAGGTAAAGTAGTGTCAGAATTCCAACAAGGTCAAAATAATTGTTGCATAGAAAAACGCAATTAGGCAAAGTAGTTTTTGAATCCCAAGGAGGTCAAATAATTATTGTATTGAAAAATGCAGTGATTGAAAGTTAAGCAAAGTAGTTTTGGAATTCCAAGGAGGTCAAATAATTATTGTATTGAAAAATGCAGTGATTGAAAGTTAAGCAAAGTAGTGTGAGAATTCAGACGAGGTCAAATAATTTTTGAATAGAAAAACGCAATTAGGCATGGTAGTTTTGGAATTCCAAGGAGGTCAAATAATTATTTTATAGAAAAATGCAGCGATTGAAAGTTAGGCAAAGCAGTGTCAGAATTCCAACAAGGTCTAATAATTATTGTATGGAAAAATAAAGTAATTGAAATTCAGGCAAATTCCAATGAGGTCAAAAAGCTGTGTCATATTAGGCAAGAGAGTTATTTGAAAATGTGATAAAATTCTTGACCTCAACTTTAATTGAAGAATTTTCAATTGACTTTAATTCAACTAAAATTGAATCAAACAAGAAAAAACACAAATCAGGGGAGGTCAGATGAATATTATAATCACTTATACGAGGCAAGAAGTGCTACAATGTCACATTTGGTAAGAAACTATATTGCGGTCTCGTGGTGGGTCGACGAATACAAATTGCCAATCCGAGATTCGAAAGGCCACAATTTGATTCTTTTCTCTAGCACATTTTTCATTTAAACATTAATTAATCATAAATAGCACTTACCTTAAATAATTTAATATATTTTACAATACTTATCCTATAATATTGGTAAAAATTGTATTTTTGTCTTGTAATTAAATTCATAGTTTTTAAGCTGTAGTAATCGACTTTACTGTGTCCTGGCGGAAGAAGAATACAGTTCTGTGGGTGAAATGGAACCAGAACCCTGGACGAATGTTTTTGACTCGTTGGCTGCTCTCCTGGGTTCCATGAGGACATGAAATATTGGTTTTAATGATTGATTAAACTACAATATCTGTACCTCAGAGGCAGACGGATGCAAATCCAAACGTCAAATGTTCAACAAGAGCCTAAAGAATCTACTTTCTCTAAGTGATTTCTAATCACAACAGGGATGGAGAATACCTTAAATAAGGGAATATGGAAGTCTACGCATTTACAGGGCTTATGACCTGTCATTGGGTGGTTTAAGTGGCCATTTTGCACACTGCGTAACATTCACCATTTTGCCTATGTTTGAACATCCATATTTCTTCAATTCTTCCTTCTGTTGATTTTTGTGAAGTGAAAATTTCACATACTAGGCAACGCCTCAAATAATTCAGTCAGATGCATCTCTTCGCGACAATAAAAAAGGTTTCAGCTCTTCAACTTCACTAAAATCAACAGATGGAAGAATTGAAGAAATATTCATGTTCAAACATGGGCAAAATGATGAATGTTACACAGTGTGTTAAGTGGCCACTTAAACCAGCCAATGACAGGTCATGAGCCCTGTAGATGCCTAGACTTCCATATTCCCTTATTTAAGGTATTCTCCATCCCTGTTGTGATTTGTTAATTAATTAATTAATTAATTATGGATAACTTATATAGCGCCATTTTCGTAATAAAATACCTCAAGGGCACTTTACATGGTGATTCTATTGTTAAGTTAATTTAATTGAAGCTTTTAAATTTGTAATTTAATTAAAATAATTTATTTTGATGTCACGTGCTACGGATTTATTCAAATGATTTAGAGAACAAGTGGGTTTTAAGTTTTTTCTTAATGACTTCCGAGGGGGTGAAATCCAGTCTTTTGTCTACGAACATTTGGACAAACTCAAATATTGTAATGATTTCTAATCATTTATGGCATTTATTTTATTTATTTATTTATTAGTTTATACATACATTGTTACAAAAATGGCACAAAAAACACTCTGGCAAATTCTGCTTGCACTAGGAGTAGGCTCAGTATATGAAGGGTCGGCAAGCCAGAAATATTAGTATGCCTAATGTTGCAATCGGTTCCTATATGGGCAAATGCCTGTTCTAAGAGACCGATTTGCTGCGGCAAATATGGTTTTCGAATATTTTTCCTCTACATAAAAATAATATTGAAGAAATAGAAAAGCAGTTATGGCCCAAAAGAGAAGAAAAGAAAAAAGTACAGTTTACATTGAATGTAAAAATAAAGTTAAATATATGAATACATACATATATACATATATATACACACATACATATATAACGTGCAGTATTGTCTCTCTATGAGGAGAGTTCAGCGTGTATAAGAGTTAATGGGGGATTTACATCTTGGTTTGCGATCTCAAAAGACGTGAAACAGGGATGTGTAATGTCACCATGGTTGTTTAATCTATGCATGGACAACTGTATGGAAGAGGTAGAATGTATGGGTATTCGAGCAAAAATAGATCATTTTACAGTAAGCTGCTTGTTGTATGCTGATGATGCAGTTCTGTTAGCAAGCAGCAAGGAGGATGTGCAGCAAATAGTCTCTAGAATGGATGATGTATGCCTGGAGAGCAAATTGGCGACGAACGAAAGTAAGTCAAAAGTGATGGTATTTGAAAGGGATAGTGAGGTTACTGACTGCATAATAAATGTGAACAACGAATGTCTCGAGCAAGCAGAAGAATTTGTGTATCTGGGAAGCATGTTCTTAAGAGATGGAAGAGTAGAAAAAGATGTTGAAAGAAGAGTGAATGCGGGCAACAAAATGAACGGAGCACTAAGCACAGTAATTTCTAATAAAAATATGTCAATCGAAGCTACTGGCAATGCACAACGGAGTTTTAGTCCCAACACTTATGTATGGAAGTGAAACATGGAACTGGCAGAGGAAGGATGAAAGCCGAGTGAACGCGGTTGAAATGCGATCTCTCAGACGAATGTGTGAGAAATCAATGTATGACCGGGTTACGAATGATGAAATCAGGCGAGAGTGTAAAATCTGAGTCAAGTATAATTGATACGATTAAGAAAGGGTCTCTGAGATGATTCGGTCACGTAGAACGAATGGACGACGAGAGAACGGTAAAACAAGTATACATGGCGAAAATGAACGGCAACGTGAGACGAGGACGACCGAGGAAGACACGGCACGATCAGATAAACCAAAATCTTAAGTCTGGTCATGTCAAAAGCAGACAGAACCGAAGGACATGAATGACAAGATGTACGAATGTGGAAGAGGCTAGGATTGTATGCCAGGATAGACGTGTGTGGCGGTCCATTCTCTCTGCCTACCACTACGGAGAAATGGCGTGATGGTAGTAGTAGTATACATACATATACATATATATATATATACACACATACATACATAATATATATGCACATACAAAAATACAATAAATTTATAAATGATTCAAATTCATTTGTATTTCCAGTATCTTAATGCAAATGTATCTAAGAAAAAATGTTCTTTGGTTATAAGGCTTACATTTCTTTCAAATCAATGGACGTGATCAGAAACTGGATACGAAAATCTAAATGTAATTTCACTAAACTCTGGATTTGCATCCGTCTGCCTCCGAGGCACAGATATTCCCTCGCTTCTAGACGGGTTTTTAGTTCAACAAATGTGTAATGGACGGTTTCGGTTAGCGCTCGCAATGCTCTACCAGTCCCATCTAATTTACGGTCAGACCAGACTGCGTACGCTATTGAGTCAAAAACAATCGTCCCTATTTTTATTTACATACTTACTCATTTATTTATATATACGCCCAATGGGCATTTTTATGGACAAATTTATACATAGAAAATTATTATAACAAAATTAGAAAGACTGACTGGTTTATAGTAGACTTGTGGGAGTGGAAGCGGGAGAGAGGTGTTTACAATTGAATTTGATTCAGTGATCGTTTGAAAGAAGACAACTTGTTATCAAAGAAATCAAGACTGGTATGTTTGTTGGCAGACCTGAGAATTCTGGGCATAAGGGAATGAAAACCATAGTTAGTTCTATGGTTATCGGTATGAAAGAGTATGTTTTGTCTGAGGTTTCTAGTTGGGATATTTAATTTTATCGAGCTCAGTAACTACTAGGCGCATCAAAAAGTGAGTTGAGAATTTTAAATAGGACTAGAAGGTCGGGTTTATTACAACGGTCCTGAAGAGAAGATATATTTAAGGTAGTTTCTAACTCATTACACGTATATTGGTCTCTGGATAAGCCCAACCTCCAGCCTATCTTTCTTAAAAATCGATGTTGAACTGATTCAATATTAAAATTTATTTCAACAGAGAGGAAAAACATTTTCGAGAGGGGAATATGGAAGTCTAGGCATTTACAGGGCTTATGACCTGTCATTGGCTGGTTAAAGTTGGGAGTTATTCATAATAAAATAAAATTTAATACGAACAACTCCCAAGGGAGGAAATCCAGCCAGTTTGCAAGCATTTGGACTTACATTGTTGAATTAAATACCCGGTAAAAGAAGAAGTATAAAAATTGGAAAATTGTTTTCGAGCGTTGCTTAGTAGGTGATTTTGTTCAGCCGCACGAATCTCACCGACGTGACAAAGGTTTCAGCTCTTTTACTTCACAAAGGTCAACAGATGGAGGAGTTGAGGAAATGCGGATGTTTAAACATGGGCAGAATGGTGAATGTTACACAGTGTGTAAAGTGGCCACTTAAACCAGCCAATGACAGGTCATAAGCCCTGTAAATGCCTAGACTTCCATATTCCCCTCTAAAAAATGTTTTCCCTCTCTGTTGAAATAAACTTTAATATGAATAACTCCTAAGGAAGGAAATCCAGCCAGTCTGCAAGCATTTGGACTTACTCAAACATTGTTGATTCAATATTCTTGATGTGAACATCATAATATGGAGACCAGATAACAGAGGAATGCTCTGGGTGCGGGCGAACTGGAGAACAGAAGGGAGTTTTAAGGGTATTGATATTTTTTAAACATAATTAATATGTTTTTATATCAATAAGAGTATTTCGTTTGTAAAATAAAACCTTAAGTCTAATTTGTTCATTATTAAGATATTTTAATGTTACATTTACGTCTAATTCAGTCCTCAATGCACAAATAAGGCATTGGCTACATCGTATAGTAAAAAATAATATACCTTTTAGTGTCATTTTTTGTATGCAGAAATAAATTATTGTGAAATGACACTCGCGGTGACGGACATATTGTCGCTATCTAACAACACCGCATAAGTTAATTTTTGTTATTTTCGGGGATGTTGAGAAGACTGCCTATATTTTAATTGAAGAGGAATCAGACTGAGAGGGCATTTCGCCATCTCCTTGCAAATCCTGATTAACAAAATGCAAGTTAAAATTAGCTACCCGGTTTAAATTATATTTGCAACCGACCGATTTCGCCATTGAAATAATGCTAGATAAATCTTTCGACTAGTTAATCGAGAGAATTAATGTTTTTTTGAGCATTCTCAATCAGTGACATGTTTTCCTGAGCATTTTAAATCGGTGACATGTTTTTCTGAGCATTCTATTGAGAATGCTTAAGAGAAATTAGAAAAATATGTCACTGATCGCAGTAACATGTTTTTCCGAGCATTCTCAACTGACGACAAGTTTTCTAAGCATTTTTGATGAGTGATATGTTTTTCTGAGCATTTTTGATCAATGACATGTTTTCCAGAGCATTCTCAATCAGTGGCACATATTTCTGAGCATTCTCTACTGATGAAATGTTTTCTAAGCATTTTTGATCAGTGACATGTTTTTCTGAGCATTCTCAATCAGTGACATGTTTTCTGAGCACTTTTGATCAGTGACATGTTTTTCAGAGCATTCTGTTAAGAATACTTAAGAGAACTCAGAAAAATATGTCACTAATTGCGATAACATGTTTTTCCGAGCACTTCTCAGTGACACGTTTTTCTGAGCATTCTCAATCAGTGGCACATATTTCTGAGCATTCTCAATCAGTGACATGTTTTCTGATCATTCTATTGAGAATG